>NW_018743850.1:1549106-1813925 GCF_001683475.1 Chenopodium quinoa | reverse complement strand
AATAGGGTTTCAGTGGGAAGATCACGGTCTTACCAGTAGAAGGGGTAATTTCAAATTTCTACTCTGATAGGGTTTCGATGGGAAGATCAGACACATACCGTTAGGAGGGGTAATTTCGGAATTTACCCCAATAGGGTTTCTGTAGGAAGATAAGGGTCTTACCGTCGGAGGTGTAATTTCTGATTTCCATCCCGATGGGGTTTTAGTGGAAGGAACAGGGTCTTAATGGTAGGAGGGGCAATTGCGAGATTTTTCCTCAAAAGGGTTTTGGTGGGAAGATCAGGGTCTTACCGATAAGAAGGGTAATTTCAGATTTCTACCTTGATATGATTTTGGTGGGAAAATATGTTTCTTATAGGAAAGAGTGGTAATTTCGGGATTTTACCCTAATAGGGTTTCGGTAGGAAGATCAAGGTTATACTTGTAGGAAGGGTAATTTTGGTCTTACCGGTAGAAGGTGTACTTTCGGTACTTTACCCCCAATAGGGTTTCGTGTAAAGTTCAGGGTCTTACTTATAGCAGGGGTAATTTCATGATTTTACCCTGATAGGGTTTCAGTGGGATGATCACGGTCTTACCAGTAGGAGGGTAATTTCAGATTTCTCCTCGATACAGTTTCGACGGGAAGATCAGGGTCTTACTAATCAGAGGGATAATTTTGGGATTTTAACCTAATAGGGTTTCGGTTGGAAGATCAGGGTCTTACCGGTAGGAGTGGTTATTTCGGATTTCTACACCGATAGGGTTTAGGCAGGAAGATTAGGGTCTTATCGGTATGAGGGGTAATTTCGGGATTTTACCCCAATAGGGTTTCGGTTGGAAGATTAAAGTCTTACGGGTAGAAGGGGTAATTTTGGTATTTTATCCTAATGGGGTTTCGGTGGGAAGATCAAGGTCTTACCAATAAGAGGGGTAATTTTAGGTTTCTACCCCAATAGGGTTTCAGTAGGAAGATCATGGTCTTACAGGTAGAAGGGGTAATTTTAAGATTTTATCCTAATAGGGTTTCCGTGAGATGATCAGGGTCTTACCAATAGGAGGGGTAATTTTAGATTTCTAACCCGATAGGGTTTTGGTGGGAAAATAAGGGTCTTGACGATTCAAGAGGTAATTTCGGGATTTTACCCCAATAGGGTTTCGTTGGGGTCATAAGGGTCTTACCGTTAGGATGGGTAATTTCAGATTTCCACCCCGATAGGGTTTCGGTGGAAAGATCAGGGTCTTAAATGTAGGACGGGTAATTTTGGGATTTTACACCAATAGGGTTCTGTGGGAATATAAAAGTTTTACATGTAGGAAGGGTAACTTCGAGACATTACTCCAAGTTTTGGTGGGATGATGAGGGTCTTACTAGTAGGAGGGGTAATTTTGGGATTTTACCCTAATAGGATTTCAGTGGGAAGATCAGGGTCTTACTAGTTGGAGGGGTAATTTCTAATCTCTACCCTAATAGGGTTTTGGTTGGAAGATCAAGGTCGTACAGGTAGGAGGGATAATTTCAGGATTTTACCCCAATAGGGTTTCAGTGGGAAGATCAGGGTCTTATCGGTAAGAGGGGTAATTTCGGGACATTACCCCAATAGGGTTTTGGTGGGAACATGAGGGTCTTACAGGTAAGTAGATTAATATATATGTATGTATAAAATATCTGAGTTTCAGGTCCGAACCTGAAAACCCGGTTTTAGACCTGATCCGGACCGGAACCGGAAACCTTGAATTTCAAGGATCGAGACCGGAACTGATTCTTTAGGGTCGGATCAGGTTCGGTCCCAATAGGTTCGGTTCAGGTTGATTTTTCAAATCCAGTCTTGTTTATGTACACCCCTAACCGCATACACAAAACCACCATTGCCGCCCAAAATTCACTGCAAAGCAGCTTCAAACAGAGCAAATCATCAATTTCGATTCAATAGCAAATTTCAAAACAATCCCCCCCTTTGGATTAATTATGACTATTTTATGCAATTGATGTGAATTTTTTATTTTGATTTTGATCTGGTAAAAAACAAGAGCAAAGGAGAGAGCAAGAGAAAGGAAGAGAAGGAGAGAGAAAGAGAAGGGAAGAGAAGAAGGATTGTCGCATGAACAACCACACCCAATAGTTTGTGTATAGTTAAATCATAAAATATGGTAGGAATATTTTAAATTTTCCAATTAATAATTGAAAATGTTCTCCTTCCAATGAAGAAAAGTTTCTCTTAATTTCAATAAAATTAGAGTAAGTGATATGGATTCTGATAGAGGATATAGTACCAAAGTTTAAATTTTTGATTGAGTTGGTCCTTCTACATAGTATCAAAGTTAATGTGACACAAAATTTACATGTTCAAATCTCATCTATCCCCACTTTTAAGTGGCATATTTGCACTGGGAATGAAAGGACCCATGCTGCATCTACTTTAAAAGTGCAACCATGTGAAGAGACGTGATAAAGAATATAAATCAATTATGAGTTTCAATCAAACTTTGGGTTGACTTAGTCCTTCTACATATCTATTTTACCCCTTCAAGTCTACAACTAATTTTTGTAAAATAACCACCTCTAAATTCTTACAAGTATTACACAAATCCATTTCTTGTTTACCCTAAGAGTTAGGTATAATGGGCAATGGCCATGCCCAAAAATGTTAATGGCTTGGGACAAAACATGACATGTATGAGATTTGAGGTGATTTTCCCCGCATGTATGTCTAACAATGATAATATGAGATAGATATGTGACAAAGTAGCAATAGCTACTCCTTACTATTCTAGTTATGTTTAGCTACTCCATATTAATATAGTAATATCGTAATAGTTATTGTTGGGATTTGAAAAGGAAAACTTGGCGTTGTTAGGTGTAGAAGCTGTACAACTTTGTATATATATATATATATATATATATATATATATATATATATATATATATATATATATATATATATATATATTTTTCAAGGTATCAAGTTCTTGACAATGTGTGTAATTAATTTAATGTTTAGCTTGTAGAAGATATTACGAGTATTTTGAAGCACTCATTAAGAGTTTCACAAAGTATATCATACATTTATATTTCTCAATGGATAATTTAGAGTTTAAATAAGAATAAAGATATACTCAGTATACAATTACCCAAAAAAAAAAAAAACAGTATCTAATAAAAACAAAATTCATACTTCACCAGTTTCATAATAATTATAACATTTTGCAATATTCTAGAGGTCATAAAAAATCGGGTCAGGCCGGGTCTTAACATAATTCCTTATGTCCAAACTCGCAAAAAGTAGCGGGGCTTGTCGGGCCAATGTGGGCTTTTCGGGCTTTTGCGGGCCGGGTTAGGATATTTAACTAAAAATGCGTTTTTCATGCTTGTCTAAACCCGCTCTATTTTCGGGCAGGATCGGACCGGACTAGCGGGTCGGACCAATGTTGATCACCTATACAATATTCACATATTTTACTTTGATTATTATGGTGATTTACACGTAAGAAAAATCATAATTTAAAAGTTTTTATGTGCCCCCGGTGTACAGTAATATTACTGTAAATCCAAATCTCACACATGCCATGAGCAATCAACTCATTCATGAAAGCAACAACAACAATCCCAAATATTTTTCTCACTCATGTTTCTTCAACCAAGCAAAAGAATATTGCAACCAAATTCAACCTCAAAAATCACAAGAAGATTGTTATTGTGATCTGTATAGAATTTCAATTCCACTGATCTAAATTTTTCGACCTGCAATTGATTGACATGTTGTTGATCATATTATGAACCCTAAATTACTCAATCGCGATAAATTTTATCAGTAAGAATTCCAATTGATTTTTCTGGTCATATTTCCAAAGCTTCACTGCAAATCATGGTATGAAATTCAAATATTTAACTCTCAAATCATGATTGAAGCTACATGAAAACGACTACTTTGTATTTGGTAATGTCAAATTAATCTTAGTTTCCAGTCTTTATTGTATTAGTTTTCATTTATCCAATTTCTCGCTGATATTTATGTTGATTTTTCTGATTATTTTGTTGTGTTGTCTTTTACTTTTAGCTTCAATGTAGTACTGGTGTATCACAATTTATCAGGGTACTATGCAATTTTATTGATACGGAGTATACCCATATAAAGCGCTCTGAAATTGTTGTTGGTGCTTATGTATAATTAAGGTACTATGCAATTTTATTGAATATAAGAGTATTCACAGCCCTCTGTAAATATGCCAGTCGTTAATTGGAGAGAATAAACCTTTATATACATAAAACAATTTTTTATTGTGTTGTTTACAAGCCTATTAGTTTAATTGGACGAGCATTATATGCTTCTACGCACAGAGGATATAGGTTCGAATCCTACATAGGCTATTTTATTGTATTTTGTATGTACGAAATATTAACTTAACAAATAGTGATTCTAGCTAGAGAAAAAAGTGACCCTAATTAAAGGCAAAAGTAATCCTAATTAAGGACAAAAGTGACTTTAATTGGGACAAAGGTAACCCTAACTGGGGTAAAAGTGACCCTAACCGAGGGCAAATAAAAGTGATTTTTATTAAGGGCAGAAATTACCCTAACTGGCACAAAAGTGACCCTAACCAAGGACAAAAGTGACCTTAATTAGGGACAAAAGTGATTCTAACCGAAGGAAAAAGTTACTCTAGCCGAGGGCAAAAGTGACCCTAATTTGAGACTAAAGTGACCCTAATTTGGGACAAAAGTACCCTAAGCAAGGAGACAAAAGTAAAGTTACTCTCACCAAGGATAAAAATGACCCTAGTCAAGTCAAAAGTGACCCTACTCAAGTGAAAAGGTACCCCTAACCATAGACAAAATTAATTGTATTTAAGAGTGAAAGTGAGCATAATCAAGGCAAAAATAACCCTAATCGAAAGCCCTTAATTAATTAAATGATCCTAACTAAAAGTGATAAACTTGTTATATATAAAAATGGCCAAGGTAGTTACACCAACAATAGGAATACACCAATATGAAAGTATTATGTATAGGCTATGCGGGGCTTGAACCTACACCATGTACACTATAGTACATTGCTCTACCATTTGAGCTAAAAACCTTGAAAGTAGATGTACACTTTTCATTCTATTATAACCATGCAATATAATCACATATAGGACTCGGGGATGCTGAATTGCTGATGATTGTGGAATTTGCTGAAGGGATGAACACACACTAATGTTCGCCGACGTCCCCGCCATATCCATGGGTGGTGGGTTGCATCCCTGTCATTGCATTTACATTAGCAACACAGTAATTGCAGTATAAAACTAGCTCCATCAAAACGAATATAATCACATTACTTTGCCGCATTTTAAATGGTTTCACAAATTTGCAGATACAAAATAATTTAAGGGTCAATTTCAGATGAATGCCAAATTGTTAATGAAATCAACTATGAGTATTACCCAAAAAACAATTGTACATCAAAACTGCCATGATTTGCACAAAATGGACACATAAAGCGTATATGATCCAATAATCACAAAAAAAAAAAAAAAATGACAGAAATTACACAAGCAAATAATTAGGTTACAAAATCCTAAATTATAAGAGAGAAAATTATCATGGTGCCTCTATTTTGAACTATTGAAAGCACCATAATAGTTTATTCAGCAAAAACAAAACTATATCTAATTAAAAGGAGCAATAACACTCGATGAACAAAGAGAAAGCAGTGAAAATACCCACAATATCCCCTTAACTTAAGCCATTTACAACTTTACAAGACCAAACATTGATCAATTGATCCGTACCATATCTCACACATAAATTTCCCGGGAAAATTGAAATCTGTGAAACATTCAAATATCACATGGGTGTAAGTTCTGGTGCTTCAGCCATCAAAAACTTCCTTCAAATCAACCCCATTGCTGATAAACTCAAACCCACCAAGGCAAAATCCACCATTAACACCATTCTCGCTCACCTCGAAGCCGGCCGCCTCAAGAAAGCCGTCTCTCTCCTCTTTTCTTCTCCTTTTCCCTTTGATCTCCCGCTTTACGGCCACCTCTTTCAGCTCTGTTCTGCAAATCGAGCCATTGTTGAAGCTCGTAAAGTCGAGTCTCATTTGATCTCGTACTATGATCCACCTCCCACGTTTTTGCTTAACCGCGCGATTGAGGCGTATGGTAATTGCCGGTGTGTGCAGGATGCACGTGAACTGTTCGATGAAATGCCTCACAGAGATGGTGGGAGTTGGAATGCTTTGATTACTGCGTATGCGAAAGGGGGGTTTCCGCGTGAGGCGTTGGGGCTGTTTTTGGATATGAATCGGTCTGGGGTTTCGCCGAGTGAGGTTACGTTTGCGAGTGTTCTTGGGTCTTGTGGGGTTTTGTTGGAATTGGGTTTTGCTAGGGTTGTTCATGGGTTTGTTGTGAAGTTGGGGTATGGTGGGAATGTGATATTAGCGAGTGCTTTGGTTGATGTTTATGGGAAGTGTGATGAGATTGTTGATGCTCGGAGGATGTTTGATGAAATTGATAGACCGAATGCAGTTTCGTGGAATGTGATTGTAAGGCGGTATCTTGAAGTGGGTGATGAGAGACAGTCGATTTTAATGTTTTTTCAGACGATTCAAACAGGGGTAAGGCCATTGACGTTTACCTATTCAAGTGCTCTTGTTGCGTGTTCTACTAGGCAGGCGTTTTTAGAGGGAATTCAGATACATGGTATTGTAATTAAGTATAGACACGAAGATGATGAGAAAGTTGCTACTTCTCTGATCGATATGTACGTGAAATGCAATGATGTTGTGAGTGCCAGGAAGATATTTGATCAGCCTAGTGTTAAGGATTTACTTTCTTGGACTTCTATGGTATCAGGATATGCTATGGCAGGAAGACTTAAAGAAGCCCAAGAGCTTTTTGATAAGATGCCTGAGCGAAGCATCATCTCTTGGAATGCAATATTGGCAGGGTATGTGCGCTTTGGCCAATGGGAGGAGGCCCAAAGTTTTATTTTCAAGATGCGCCAGAACATTAATGATGCTGATGGTGTAACTCTGAATCTAGTGTTGAATGTGTCCACTGCACTCTCAGATATTGAGTGTGGTAGTCAAGCTCATGCTTACATTTATCGACATGGATTTGAGTCTGTTATATATGTGAACAATGCACTCATTGACATGTATGGAAAATGTGGGGCCTTAGGAAGAGCTAGAATTTGTTTTCATAACATGAGTGGTCAGAGGGACACAATATCGTGGAACTCCCTGATGAACTCCTTGGCACAACAGCAGATGAGCATGGATGTTATTACTATGTTCCGTGAGATGCAGAAGGAAACAACTCCAAATGAATATACATTTTCAACCCTTCTTGCAGCATGTGCTAACATATATGCAAACAACCAAGGAAAACAAATCCATGGTTTTATGATCAGGAATGGCTATAAGATAGATGATGTTATTTTAAGTGCTTTGCTTGTGATGTACTCAAAATGTGGACATCTTGAGTATGCACTCAAGGTCTTAAAAAATGCAAAACCGGGGGATGCAACCCTCTGGAATTCTATGATTATTGGGTGTTGTCGTCATGGTAAAGCAAGGGAGGCTCTTGACTTGTTTAATTTGATGAAAGAGATTGGGGTTGAACCTGATAATGTTACCTTCCAGGCAGTTTTCAATGCATGTATTTGTGAGGGATTTGTTGATGAGGGCAAGAGATACTTTGATACCATGATCAATGATTATGGCATCACGGTCAAATTAGAGCATTATGAGTGCATGATTAATCTATACACCAGATATGGAGCGATGAAGGAGCTTGTAAAGCTTTTAAAAATGCCTTTTAAACCAACCATGTCTATGTTGACAAGGATTTTTGATGCTTGTAAAGTATATTCTAATCCAAGATTGGCAATGTGGGTAGCTAAAAAGTTGAATTAGCTGAACCAAAGCTAAGCCACCCAGTTCCGTACCATATTGATCGCCATCTTGATCGCCACTTGATCAAATCCAGTCTGCCCACTTGATCGCCATCGTTCTCCAAATTAAAAGAAGCAGGGCATTGTAGCAGGAGTGATTGATCCTTTCATGGCTCATCACTTTGGCTGCACTTTGCTGTGTGGCATGGACAATTTCCTTGCCTGTGTTTTGACGTATCTTTGATCAAGCACAATACAATGCTCAATAAGGGAAACTCAAGCTCTTGCAGAATCTGCTAATCGGTAATTGGACGCATTCTATGAAGGAAAGTAGGCAAAAATGTGGTAATTTTCTGTTTATTTTGTTGATCATAGATGTCAAAAGAATGCCTTCATTTCTTCCTGGTTTATTTATTTTTTACTATTCCTTTTGTTCAGTTTCTCCACCCCTCCCATTGAAGATGAAGGTTGGTGAATTTTCATCTTTACTTCATGTACCAATAATGGGTAGGAAACGTAATTTGTTCTGCTAGCAGCATTAGTAGCATTGATGTGTAAATGTATGCATTTGAAAGTTGAAACACAATAATGTGATACCATTATTGATTTAAACGTCTTAGAAATTATACTTTGTAAGTACTAGTTATTTATTGTCATCAATCTTTCTTAACTGTAAGCTTTATTGATTAATGATTGATGCTGTTTCTACATATGCAGAACTGGCAGGAACAACTTTTATTTGCAGTCTTGAAGGTCTCTTTTCAGCTTCCTCATCTTAACTTTTGAGATCATGCTGAGATTTAAGTGTTCATTTGCATGATTACGTAATTCTTTATTTAAGGTTAAAGATAACTCATCATCGATACAATCAGCTAGCATCAAGGTAAATTGTAAATCTCTTTAGTTTAAAATCTGATACTATGATTTGAATTTTGTCATACTGTTTGTATTGAGACTTATAATGGGTAGTGTTAGCAATTTATTTGTTTATTGTGAGAGGGAAGATGTGAAATTTCTGGCATGGGGTGTGTAAAGGAATATTGTACGAGCTGCAGGATGAACTTTACACTACTTGTAAGTAGATTTCAGTTCTATATGTTGATATTAGCTTTGCATGGTAGAGATGGAGTTTAGCTGGGTAGAATCTCTTGTCGGTTGACCATGGGGAGTGTAAGCTGGACTATTTAATGATATACTTTTATAGATTGAGGTTGGAGTGTATACAATTTAAAGATTGTCGTATGAATGCATGATTGTCTTTGGTTAGGGGTTGGGTGAAGTTGTAAAGAAGCAATTACAACTCTTATTAGTGAAAGGAGAAAGGAGATGAAGGAGGAAGAATTTATGCTTCATATAAAGTTCCTAGCAAGGATGCAATGATGTAGATTTAAAAGGTGTTTCCATTCATGATTTCCTTTCCTAAGGGATATCTTAAATACCATACTGTCCATGCAGAGTATTCAGAGTATTAGCAGTGCTAAAGGGAGAATATCCTTGTGTCTGTTTCTTAAGAACATTGCCACATTTATAAGAGTTTTAATTGTGCTTAGTACCACAGCAGTAAATCATCACTTTACTGAATTAATGATCCCTCTTGAACTTTGTGTAAAGTATGTGCTGTGCTTGCTCTCTCTTTAGTTCTCTTTCTTTCAACTATCTTTGGGTTCCAATCTAAAGATGATTAATTATGAAGTACTAGTTACCAGCATCACAATATAGATTAGTAATGTGGTTCAAGAATTCTATCATATGTTGGGAGTTAATTTGCCAATTCTGTTCTGCCATGTAGGCTTATTGGGCGGCCTTGCTTTTAATTCTATATTATCTTCAATTGTCTTGAGGGTGACTCTAATTAGGCCAGGTTTTTTCAAAATTCTTCTTTATTACCTTCCCTTCTTTATGGTATTTTGGACGGGATTGCTAGGAAAGCAGGAATTTAATGGGTAAAAGATGGGTTGTCTTGTTGTTTGAGATTTGGTCTGTTGGCTAAGGGAGTAAGAACTATCTTTTTGTATTGAGGTGTCCCGAAAAAAAAAATCTATTTAATGGGAAAGTAGCTTGGGGTATGGGGTGATCAATATAACATTGGCAAATTGTTAGGATGTTTTATGTACTCACATGTTGACTGGAATTGGGGCTCCCTATCTAGCCTGTGGAAGTTTGTCTCAATGGTTTTTTCTTTGTAACTTTATTTGGCTAAGTTTCAGTTAGGAAATGAGGCAAATGTAGGTTTTGAGAAGATTAAATTTTTGGTACGTGCACAATTTAAAATCATGTAACCGTCATGTTAGAAAGAATCCACAGAACAAGGAGCCACTTTCAGTAGAATGAGGGTGGGAACCAGCTCTGGTTTCAATTCTTCAATCTTGGACCAAATCTGGTAGAAACAGTTTTAGGTTCAAATCTGGTAGATCTTAGATAATCACCAATTAATTCTGGTTATGGCACAGGGTACCCAACTGTTTCTCACCCCTATTCTTGTATGGACAACCTTGATAATCTCCAGCTGAGGCAGCCAAGAAGAACCATTTTTTCGTATTGTGTTATAAGGTTGAGGCAGCTAACAAGTACCGTTTTTTTCTTTTTATAGATGGTTGCTGGTTTATGGTGCATACTTCTTGAATTAATAGGGGAGGCTGGGAGCACTAAAAAATGCCTTGCTCACTGTTAATGTGCACTCCCTCTTGGATGTGTATCACGCAAACGTTTTTTGTTAAAATGACATTCATCATGCTTAACGAATCTTTGCTTCTCATTGATTTTCAATGCTTTGAATGGCAGGAATGGCTCTTACGGCTGACTCACTAGCTTAAAACTATCATAATCCACATCTGCAATTTCGAGGCCATGCTGAGACATAAGCAATGCAAACGCGTTATCCCTAAGCATGATGCATAGTCAGACGACTTATTGCTTCTCAAATCAAAACGCTACAACCCAAGGCACATTTTGTTTACTGTTGAATGATTGGATCATAGGTCTATAATTAAGTTGGCTATATATTTGTGTCGGATCATACTTCAGGAGGTGTATAAACTATTACACCACAAATAATTAAAATCTACTTCGTCGAATTTAACTAATGCCTCAGTTATATTCTTGTTTCAACCAATTGTAAAATGTTTTACTTTGTACATGGACAACACGGGTCGCACACCATCAGAACAAAACCAAATCATCTAGTGAGGGTTTATTTGGTTAATATAGGAACTAAATTCCTATGGTAATTTGTATTTCATGAGAATTTGTTTCCTTCATACAATTTCTAGAAAATGGCCTTAAGTTGTTTGGTTCTCATAAAGGAATTTGCAATTCATGGGAATTTTGAGTGACCAAGGGGGAGGTAGGTAATTAACTTCCCATGTTTTGTGAAAAGTCATAATTCCCATGAATTTCCAATTCCTGTATTTTCACTTTTTGTAGTCAATCAAATAACTATCCCATTTGCAAATTTCCACATTTATGAAGGTTAACCAAACAACACCTGAAACTGACTAATAAATGCCTTCACCAGTTCACCAAAAAGAGCCCCCTTTTTTTTTTTGGTAACACGTTAAGACTTCACAATACTTGTGCCCCTAATCATGGTCCAACTTATTAGGAGCGCTCATCATAGCTTTTATGGTGGTAGGTATATATTTGTAAGTAATCAATAATCAATAACTATATACTAAAAGCGAAATCAGAAGTGACACATATTATCTTTTGGTTGGAAATTTTCCCTCCATTTTATTCATTCCTTTTTCTTTTTTTTTTTTTTCAAATCTTCATTAATTATTCCACAACTTAAGATATTTTTCTTGCATCTTGACAATTATATTGGCTTCCATATACACTCAAGTATGTAAGGAAATAAAATGATTTGATGTATTTTCTATATATTTAATTTACAAGTAGGTGTTCTAGAAATAAATGAATATAGATAAGGCAATATATTTTTAGAATAATATTAGTAGTCAATATTTTTGTATTATTATATCATTATTCTATTTTTTAATTGCTATAACTTCGTTATTTGGATTTTGGGCAATGCATTTAATTTCAATAGATAAAAAATTCACTTTGGTAATATATATATGTATTATTGTATATACAATAATTTTCTATTCTTAAAAGGCAATCAATAATAGCATGTGTCTGTAGAAAAAAAAAATACAAAACAAAATATGTAGGTCTTTTTTTTTTTAAAACAAGCAAGAATATCATTAATTCAAATCAAATTCCGCCAAGGTTAAAAGGCCTTGGGGGAACGAGTTCAGCCGTACAACTTCTGAGCTATTACTAGTACACCATCTCACAACGAAGTGGGCAAGAGTATTTCCCGCTCTACGTACATGAGAAATTCTAAAAGTATCAAAACCTCTAGAAATTAAAGCAATGTCATCATAAATCAACCAAGAAGGAGCACAACCAGCAGTAGAAGAGCTGATGTTGTTGATCACAGCCAATGAATCACCTTCAATCCAAACCGATCTATTACCCATACGCCTAGCCATCTGACAACCAAAACGAACAGCCGCAGCTTCTGCATCTTCCACCTTACAGTTAGCGTGGATTCTCCTAACAGCAGCCCAGAGAATCATACCATTGTGGTCTCTTGCTACAGCACCCAGCCCCCCAAACAGACCCACCCCAACGTGTGCATCAACATTTGTTTTAATCGTATCATTAGGAGGGGGGGACCAGGAACCAGCAGAAATAGGAGGGGAAACAGGAGGGGGCTGAGTAGGACAACAGAACACCTTTTTTGCGTAGGAGCAACAATCAAGGACCAATTTTGAGAACCCCGCAATGGTGAAGCTCAAATCAAGAGATACATTCTCATGTATACGCTTGTTCCTGCAAAACCAGATTGCCCACGCAATTGTCATCAAATCATGAAGCTCAGTTTTGTCAACCTTACCGGCCAGCCACATGAATATATCAGAAAAAGCACTAAGATGTTTGGCATCTTTCAACAAATCCCCAAAGTCCCCCACCTGCCACGCTTGCTGCACATTAATGCAATCAAACAAGGCATGCGTGACAGATTCATCCCCCATACCACAACTATCACAAAAGCTATCAGCAGCTATATGACGCCTACAGAGCTCTTTCTTCACAACCATTCCTCCCTTGCATGCTTGCCAAACAAAGTGCCTAAGTTTTGGAGGATGGACCTCCCAAACCCCACACCTCTTTCCATAGCTCACAGCATTTCGCCCAGCAGAGGTACATTGTACAACCCCCAGAATACTAGGCCAATACCTTGATTTCACACTATATTCACCATTTTTTTTAAGCCACCAAAAGTGAGCATCATCAGGTAAAGTGCAAGACAAAGGAAGCTGCTGAATAATATCACAAATTTCAGGTGAGAATAGCTGTTGTAGGACATCCACCTTCCATTCACTACACTGGTAATCAATCAGATCAGTAACACGTAAATCAGGATCGTATGAAACACCGTGCTCAGGGACAATATTATCAGGAAGCCAATTATCAAGCCACACTTTCACATTGCATCCATGTCCAATTCTCCATTGCAGACCATCAAGAAGCAGCGATTTTGAGCCCCACAAACTTCTCCAAGAATAACTTGGATCATACCCTCTCCTAGCCTCCAATATAGTGTCGTGCTTAAAGTATCAAGCTTTAAGAATGGCAAAAAGAAGGGGGTTTGGATTATTGTAGAGTCGCCATAATTGCTTCGCAAGTAAGCCTTGATTGAAAACCTCAAGGTCCTGACTCCGCATACCTCCCATTGACTTAGGCTTGCATAAAGATGACCACCAGCGCCAGTGCATTTTCCTCCTAGTCCCATCGGATTCCCGCCAAAACCGGGCTAAAAGAGCATGAATTTCGTCAACTAGTCCTTCTGGCACCTTAAAAATACTCATCATGTATGTCGGGATCGCCTAAGCCACGGCTTTAATTAAAGTCTCCTTCCCAGACCGAGACAATATTTTTTCCTTTCAACCCTGAATTTTCCACCATATCCTCTCCTTCAAACTAGCAAAAATTGCCTTCTTCGATCAACCTATGATAGTAGGTAAACCCAAGTATTTCTCACGTCTCTCTACTTCTTTCACCCCTAAAATGCCTACAATTTCTTGTCGTCGATTTGCATCCACACATTTACTAAAAACCACATCTGTTTTAGTCATATTGACACTTTGCCCTGATGTCTTTCATACTTGCTGATAATGTCAGCCATCACCGAGCACTCTCTAACAGTGGCCTTAGCAAATAAAATGTTGTCATCGGCAAAAATTAAATGAGATATTCTGGGGCCATCCCTGCAAATTTTTGCCCCATGGATCAAGTTTTCATTAGCAGCTTTACGAAGAAGAGTCGAGAAAGCATCTGCAACAATTAAGAATAAATAGGGAGACATTGGATCACCTTATCTCAAGCCCCTGGAAGAAACAACAGACCCCGAAATTGCCCCATTAATCTTGAATGCAAATGATACACTTGACAAGCAATCAAGAATTCTTCTAACCTAACTATCACAGGAACCCATCTTGTACATTACCCGTTTCAGGAACTGCCACTCAACTCTATCATAAGCTTTACTCATATTAAGTTTTGAGCAATCGTACCATCTTTTCTCTCTCCCTTCCTTTTCATCGCATGGAAAATTTCAAAAGCAATTAATGCATTATCTGTGATCAACCTTTTCAATTTGTTTGCCAGCATTTTTGAGATTATTTTATACAACACATTTATAGCAGCTAATGGGTCGAAATTCCGAAACATATTTAGGATTATCACATTTCGGGATTAGGACCACACAAGTTTTATTCACATCGTTCAAATGCGCATCCCCGCTCCACCAACTCTTCACAAAACATATAATATCATGCCTAACAATATGCCAAAAATTTTGGAAAAAAAAAGAGCGTGCATACCGTCAGGGCCCGGAACTTTATTCGGGTGCATTTGGAACAACGCTGCTTTGATTTCCTCTGCTAAAGGTTCCATGCTTAGAGCCATATTCATTTCATCCGAGACCACCCTCTCCATTCCCCCAAGCGCATCATCAAATTTAGATGGCTAGCCAGACTTGAATAATGAGCGAAAGTAGTCGGCCACTGTCTCCTCCATTCCCAGTTTATCACCCTTCCAGTCCCCATCATTATTGTACAACCCATTTACCTTATTAATATGTTGCCTATTACTCGCTTCTTGATGAAAATAAGAAGTATTCTTATCTCCATCCTTCAATTCATTTGCTCTAGCTCTAGCATGCAAATAGGATTCCAAACTCATCAAGTTGTACAGATAATGACTTACATTGCTCAAACATTGCCGCATCTGGAAAACCTCCCTGAGCTTCACGAAGTTTCTCTTTAGTTTGCTTGATTTTCTTTTTTACACTGCCAAAGGTTTTGGCCGCCCATGCTGATAGACTCTCCGCACAATTTAAAAGTCTTTGCGCTGCTTGCAAACACGCACTACCCATCCAAGCCTCCTGCACTACCTTCCCACAATCCTCATTTGAAAGCCACAAGGCTTCAAACTTGAACACCCTCTCCACCGTACCTCTTTCGTAGTAATTACTAGCACTCACCATTATTGGGGCGTGGTCAGAATGATAAATAGGGAAGTGTCGAACCTCATAATAAGGGAACATAGAGCACCATTCCCCATCTGCTAAGAACCGGTCCAGTCTTTCACGAATATAAGTCTCTGGATTAGTGCCTTTCCTCCAAGTAAAAACACTGCCCTTGAAACCCATATCCCTCATACCACAGTCATCAACGGTATTTCTAAAAGCGTCCATTAGAGCCTCCCTTCTCGGCACCCTCCATCTTTCTCATCCATACTCATTATTTCATTAAAATCCCCAAACATCAAACAAGGGATAGAACAACTATCTTTAATTCGTCGAAGCGTAGCCCAAGTGAGATGTTTATTTTCTTGTTCCGGCCACCCATAGATTCCAACCGCTCTCCAAAGTGGCACCCCATTATGATCACAGATGTCAGCAATAAAATGATGAGTAGAATATGAGCTAGTAGTCACATTCAAGTCCCTCCACCAAAAACCCATTCCATCAGATTTCCCCCTACTACTAATACAAATACCATTAACAAAGCCGCAACGATTTCGAACCCTCTCCAAACAAGCACTGTCTATCATTGTTTCCATCAAAAAAAACAATGTTTGGCCTTTCTCTCCAACACCAATCCCGAAGAGCTTTAACTATCCAAGGGTTGCCAAGCCCTTGGCAGTTCCAGCTTAATATTTTCATTGCTTTTCGAGAGGTCAGGTAGCACCGAACCCCTCTACTTGATTTGAATCATCTCCGGAAGTAGTATTAAAGTCACCCTTCATCCTTTTATCCCCTACACTGTCCCCTGCCACGGCCCTGTCATCCACATCCTCCATTCTAGATCGTTTTTGAGGTTTACTCTTATCTCCTATCATCATCTTAGTGTCATCATTGGATTCACTTGTCCTCCTTTCCACCATCTTCCACGAACTAGATTTTTTGTTCCTTGCTGCCAGCAACTTTTTTGTCATGCCACTGTTAATGTCTGACCTTTTCTTTCGTATATTCTCACCCAGCTCACCCTCTTGGTCTGCATTTATCATACCATCCCCACTCTCACCTCCCATAACAACACCTGTAATCCCCCGTATTTTTAAATATTTTATAAATGAAATTTTATTTTATTTATAATATTTATTTGTATTTTTCCATAATTTAATTAAAAGTTTCAAATTATTAATTGGGTCAAAAAAATATTTTAGGCTAAATTATTTAATGAACCTATATCCTACAACCCATTATCATAAAAACAAAGTCTAATCCATTTGTTTATTTAATTGGCCCATTATTTTCGTGAGGCCTAATTTTACCCTACAATTCTCTCTTATAAATACCCAATGAATCCCCAAATTTTCCCCCACACAAAAGGTTAGTCTTTATTTATTTTCTTTATTTTGATTTCCCTTCATTTTTCTTTTATTAATTTTCGTTTTCTTCTTCTTCTCTTTTTCTTTCTTCCCTTCCTTCTTATTTTTGCCCTAATCCTTCATTGTTTTGATAATTATTTTTATGATATTGTTAATTGATTTTAATGGTTTAATCATGTGATAATTTATCTTAAATTATGAGTTTTATGAACCTTATTATACACTTTAAAATTTCAGAAATTTTGTTCATAAAATTAGGGCTTAAAAATGTTAGTTTTCATGTTTTGGGGTTTTAAACTGTGTTCTACATGTTATTTAATTAAAGCATGATTATATTGTAACTCTACTATGATCATGATGATGTTATATTCAAAAACAAATTTATCAGTTTTCCGTAATCAACTTTGATCTCCGTTCTTAATTATTTTTTTTATCACGTTTAGATTCTAACTTGACCGATTTTTACAAGAAAATAGTGTTTTTCGTGTGTAAACGACATTTTAATCAAAACTCACTACTTTTGGTAAGGAGCACCACCCTCTCGTGGCCAAATTCAGCCTCTAAAAATGGTTTTTAGGCAGTTATTGATTTTTAACGAAGGTTTAATGTTTAAATAAATTTTTAGATTTTTATTAAAGCACTAAACTTGCTGTAAATTCATAAATAAGTATGTATTTTAAGGTTTTTATGTAGGAAATTTTAAGAATAATATATAAGCTTTTAATTCTAGCAAAAAGGAAGGTTTTAAAGTGTTGTTTAATTGAATTTTGAAGGTTTGATTGAGTTTTTATGAAACTAATTGAATTCTAATTATATATTTCAAGTTTAGATTGTTGTAGTCATACATTCTACTATTAAATTAAATTTTTAGATTTTTAATCTTGGTTTTAAAGGTTTCAAATCATGGTTTTATGATGGATTTTTAGGTTTTTAACATACTAACCTACAACATAATGATTATTTTAAGTGGAGATGTCTATAAGGTTGTTTTTTAATTTTAAACTAAATTTTCAGATCATGTTCTTACCTTAAAGTTGCTTTATATTTTCATGATTTTAGCATATAAACTTATAATTGAACTATTAAATTATTAACTTTGGCTATTGGGAACAATTTAAAGGCATTCTTTCAATGGTTTATGGGGTTTAAAAGTACTTTGGTATTGCTGTAAATTATATTGCTTGGGTATTGATTGAATTGTTATTGTTTGGTTTAGGAGAGGACTTTGTAGAAGGTGATTTTTAGTCCCTAAAGTGGCCAACCAACTCGTTTACTCAAAGTACGTACAAGAACACGAAAACCTTGACTTTAGAAGCATGTTTAAGGACTTGAAAAACCTTAGAATCATGTTAGGAAAACTTGTAGATTGGTTGGAATTGTATGGTAGCAAGTTTGATTGGTGATTAATGTGATGATAGGTTTTGATTCATGTATGAGAAATGCGTATTAATTTTTCTTGTAAGTATTATGTATGCAATAACTTGCAAGGTGAGCTTAGAGGCAAAGGTACAAGAATATATGGAATGAATTATATTACTCTTTCATGATTATTGAAATGGAATGTGTAAAGGGAGAATTAAAGTCTTATAAGATGAGGTTGGGGATTGAGGTGCCTTATTGTCACGGTCCGAGAGTTTTGACACTGGATCGTGCGGCGCGCACTTATCTATTGGCGACAAGGACGCAAGCCTAGAGCGAAGGGGGGGGGGGTTCGTGGCACACAGCAGCACGGACCAAAGTTATCTCTACGAAGCACTCGTCAACAACGAGTGCTGAGTCGGGGCTTGTGACGGCCGATATTTCGAAGCGGGCACAAGCGGGACTGACGATAAGGAAGGCGTCTTTTGAGGTTCTCTTGGTTTGGTGGGGAGGCTTTAAAACAAGGCAAGCACAATATCTATAAAGGCTTAAATCAACACACAAGTCTTAAAGCAAAGGCAACCCGGATAGGAGCTTTCATTCATTCAACCATTCGCCCCATAAAGAGCTTTATATTGATTACATGGAGAAATACTAGTGAACGCTGAAACTACAGTAACACAATAATTTCCCCTAGAGCCTAGAAAACAAAAAGAAAGACTTAGAAGACATTACATAAGGAAAATACAAGGAAAAAGGAAGGGGGATACATAGAGAAAGAGGTAGATTCTAACATCCTCCCCCACTTAAGTTGTCGACGACCTCGTCGACTTACAAAAACAAAACATATATGTAAAGAAAAGGAAATAACAGCTTCACTCTTCTGTTGCTGGTGTGGCTCTCGCCCTAGTTCTGATGTTGGCGCGGTTGCTGGTGTTGCAGTTGCTGTCTTCTGGATCTGGATGATAGGGTTTGAGACGACTAACGTGGAAGACAGGGTGTATCTTCATCCACGTAGGCGGCTCAACCTTGTACGCACTCTTCCCAATCCGTTTAGTGATGCGGATGGGGCCTTCATATTTTCTGATCAGCCTGCGATCTCTTCCTCTAAGGAACTTGAGCTGTTCTGGGAGGACCTTCACCATCACCATATCCCCCACATCAAACTTCACCGGTCTTCTATTCTGATCGGCCCACTTCTTCATTCTCTTCGATGCCCGCTCCAAGTATGCGCGAGCAACTTCCATGTTTTGCTGCCATTCTCGCTTAAACTCTCATGCTTCGCGGCTCCTCCCATCTTCGGATGTTGCTATGGTGTGGGGCAGGAGAGGCTGTTGGCCCATCACTAGTTCAAACGGACTTCTGTTGGATGCGGTACTCTTTTAAGAATTGAAGCAAAGTTGGGCGACATCAAGGAGCTTCACCCAATCCTTCTGGTTGGCGCTAACGAAGTGTCTCAAGTATTCCTCTAAGAGACCGTTGAATCTCTCTGTTAAGCCATCAGATTGAGGGTGGTGGCTTGAAGACATTCTAACCCCAGCAGCTGGAACAACTCTGTTTAGAATATGCTCGTGAATCTTGTATCTCGGTCGCTGACTATGCTCTAGGGCAACCCCCAATACTTCACCACATGTTTAAAGAACAATGCTGCCGTCTCCTCCGCACCACAAGCCTTTTGCATGGGGACAAAGGTGGCATATTTGGAGAATCGGTCAATCACCACCATCACTGCGGAGTACTGGTCCACTTTGGGGAGACCACTGATGAAGTCCATTGATATGCTTTCCCACGGACGTGTCGGCACGGGAAGAGGATCTAGGAGGCCTCCAGGTTTCTGACGGTCTACCTTGTCTTGTTGACAAACCAAGCAGGTCCGGGTGTAACTCATGACATCTTCTTTCATTCCCGGCCAATAATACCCCAAGGATAGTAAGCTTAAAGTCCTCTGCCACCCAGGGTGTCCAGCCCATAGGGTATCATGACATTCCTTCAAGAGCATCTTCCGCAGGCCTCCCGCCTTTGGTATGAATAGCTTGTTACCCTTTGTGAAAATGAGCTCGTCTTCTATCTAGAAGCGTCTTGTCTTTCCTTCTTCTATCAGCCCTTTAATAGTGTTCGTCATGGGGTCTTCTGAGAGGTGGTGTTTGACTTGCTCTTTGACTGAGGTGGTGACATTGCTCGCTGACATGGGAGATAGTCTTTGTAGGGGGGCCAGATCGGCACGACGGCTCAAGGCATTGGCTACTTTGTTACTGGCTCCAGTCTTGTACGTGAACTCCACATCAAAATCCGCTAGGACCTCCTGCCAACGAGCTTGCTTCCCCGTTAACTTTGGTTGGGTGAGGAAGTATCTGGTCGCAGTGTTGTCGGTGCGAACAATAAACTTTGCTCCCAACAAGTAGTGTCTCCACCCCTTCAAACAGTGAACAATGGCTAACAGCTCTTTTTCTTGGGCGGCATACCTTCTCTCGGCTCCACTCAACTTCCGGCTCTCATAAGCAACTGGGTGGCCCTCTTGCAGTAAGACACCGCCCAATGCATAGTCGGATGCATCCGTCTCAACTTCAAACGGCTTGTTAATGTTAGGGAGGGCTAAAACTGGTTCCTTCATTACTGCTTCTTTGAGCTTGAGGAAATCCCCTTGTTGTTTTTCCAACCAATTCCATTTGTTATCTTTCTTCAACAAGTCCGTGAGGGGACTTGCTATCTCTGAATATCCCTGAATGAAGCGGCGATAGTAGTTAGCCAACCCCAAAAACGACCTTAATTCTGAGACGTTCTTCGGAGCTTGCCAATCACTAATAGCTTGGATTTTCTTAGGATCCATCCTTATGCGGCCTCCTCCCACAAAATGTCCAAGGAAGCTTACTTCTTCCTTCGCAAAAGCACATTTTTCCCGCTTCACGAACAGGTGATGTTGTCTTAACTTCTCAAACACCTTCCTTAGGTGTTCTAAGTGATCTTCTAGGGTGTTGCTGAAGATTACGATGTCGTCTAAGTAAACAACCACAAACTTGTCAAGGTAGTCGTGGAAGACTTGATTCATCAAGGTACAGAATGTTGCGGGCGCATTTGTTAGCCCAAACAGCATGACCAACCACTCGAACGCGCCGTATCTGGTGACGCAAGCTGTCTTTGGTTCATCCCCCTGAGCAATTCGGACTTGATGGTAGCCGGACCTTAGATCAAGCTTCGTGAAGTACACAACATCTCCTAGCTGATCGAACAAGTCTGCTACCAACGGTATCGGATAGTGATTCCTCACTGTCAGCTTGTTTAAGGCTCTATAGTCGATACACAGTCTCAAACTCCCATCTTGCTTCTTCTGGAAAAGGACCGGTGCTCCATAGGGAGCTCTGGAAGGCCGGATGAACCCAGCTTCTAACAACCCGTCCAACTTTTTACGTAACTCTGCAAGTTCCGGAGGGGCCATCCGGTAAGGGCTTCGCGCAGGTGGTCTAGCACCTGCCATCAATTCAATGTTGTGATCTATGGCCCTTCGAGGAGGAAGAGATTTTGGGAGCTCCTTAGGAAGTATGTCTGCATATTCCTCGAGCAACTCTCCTATAGCTTCCGGGATATCGCCTTCGACCTCCTCGTCCTTCACCGAGAGGGTGGCGAGGAACGTGGGCTCGTTCCTCCTCATCCCCTTCTTGAGTTGCATCGCCGAGAGAAGGGGGCCTTTCAATTCTTTTCCCTTTTCAGCTTGGGCGTGTGTCCGTAGGAGGCATGATTGGTGGCTTGTCACAAGTAAGGACCCTAGGTGGGGCATTGAGACAGCCTTGCTGGTGTGTAGGAAATCCATCCCAAGGACCAGCTCAAAATCATCCATTGTTGCCACTGTGAAGTCCAGGCTCCCACTTCATTCCCCAATCCTGGTGCTCACATTCTTTGCCACGCCGCAAGTCAGTTGTGCTTCAGAGTTCACAGCCTTCATGCGACCACCACTATACACGGCTCTCAGCCCTAACCTGTTTGCCTCGCGCTTCGTGATGAAATTATGAGTTGCCCCTGTATCAACCATCGCCCGAGCCTTCTTCCCGTTTATCCAGACATCTACGTACATCAGGCTGGTAGCCATACCCTTATCTTCCGATGTTTCTTTTCCCATAGCGTACATGCAATACACTTCCCCCAACTTAGAGGGTTCTTCTTCGCTTCCCACGTCCTCCTCTTTGTTATCTCCTTTATGAGGGTCAGAGGACATGGAGGAGAGTTTCTTTTGGAGGTTGTCTATTTCTGACTTATGCTGGCACTCAAACCATTTGTGCGGCCCTCGACAAAGTATACAGGTGAGGGGTTTGTTCCATGATGATGATGTCCCCGAGGACCCACCTCTGTTCGTAGACGCGGTGAAGACATTCTTTCGCGAGTCTTCTCCCCCATTCCTGAACCTATTCCCCACACTGTTTGAGCTAACCTGAGAATTACCACTGGTGCTCCTTGGGGTGCTTGATGTTGACCCACTATTTCCCTTTTTCTGGATGGGTGCTTTGTCTGACGAGTAATCCATCAACCTTTCAGCTGCAGCTATAGCACCCGATAAGGTATCAATTTTCTGGCGCCATATCTCCCTTTGAGCCCAATCTTTCAGACCCCGCACAAAGTTGAATAGGCGATCCTTCTCCGACATGTCATGAATCTCTAACATGCACGCCGAATATTCCTTCACATACTCTCGAATAGTGGTCTTATGTTGCAGTGTTGCAAGCTTGGTGCGAGCGACAAACTCAGTATTCTCGGGGTAAAATTGAGCCATCAGCTCTTTCTTTAGATCCTCCCAAGTGTCTACCGACGTTCTCTTAGCTTGAATATCGGCGTACTTGGTGCGCCACTAAAGCTTAGCATCGTCCACTAAGTACATCGTGGCAGTATCAACCTTCAGTTCATCCTCCAACCGACATATACGGAAGTATTGCTCCATGTCGAAGATGAAGTTGTCAACCTCCTTCGAGTCTCTCGTGCCATTAAAGGTTCGAGGTTTAGGAGGTTTTATTTTAGTACTTCCACTATCCCCGAGCCCTCTTTGGGCACGCATCAAGGTGGAACATTTGTCTTGTGCCTCATCAGCTAAGCCTTGCACAAAGTTAAGATGCTCCGTCAACCCATCCACCGTCGACGCGAGCCTCTCCATTTGCTCGGCTTGCTTTATTACAATATCTTCGAGCTTGGGCATCCTTTCTTCCAGCATAGCCCACTGTTCCGACTTGCCTTCAAGCCAAGCAAGTCTTTCTTCCAACGTATATCATGGCATCTCTTCGTTCGACATATCTCGAGCAACCTGGCTCTGATACCAACTGTCACGGTCCGAGAGTTTTGACACTGGATCGTGCGGCGCGCACTTATCTATTGGCGACAAGAACACAAGCCTAGAGCGAAGGGGGGGTTCGTGGCACACAGCAGCACGGACCAAAGGTATCTCTACGAAGCACTCGTCAACAACGAGTGCTGAGTCGGGGCTTGTGATGGCCGATATTTCGAAGCGGGCACAAGCGGGACCGACGATAAGGAAAACGTCTTTTGAGGTTCTCTTGGTTTGGTGGAGAGGCTTTAAAACAAGGCAAGCACAATATCTATAAAGGCTTAAATCAACACACAAGTCTTAAAGCAAAGGCAACCCGGATAGGAGCTTTCATTCATTCAACCATTCGCCCCATAAAGAGCTTTATATTGATTACATGGAGAAATACTAGTGAACGCTGAAACTACAGTAACACAATAATTTCCCCTAGAGCCTAGAAAACAAAAAGAAGACTTAGAAGACATTACATAAGGAAAGTACAAGGAAAAAAGGAAGGGGGATACATAGAGAAAGAGGCGGATTCTAACACTTATGCACTTAAGGTGTTTATACACCGAGGTAGTTAAAGGATTCAATACTAAATATTGTTTGTCACTAATAATTAAGAATTGAATTGGAAATTAGAATTGTCTAAATGATTGATGTATGATTGGGTGTATTGTTTTGCATTTGAGTCATCACCAAGTTTAAACTTGTAAATCACGTAAAGTGCAAGATGAATGAGCAATAAAACTCTGGATTTGTGCACATCTAGAGTATTGACAATCAGGGGTTGGGGTTCACGGGGTATTAGTCGTGTACTTTTTAGAGACATTCTGATCTACAAGTCTCTTGTTTTCAAATACTTTTTAAAACTATAAGGAGTTAGATGAGATCTCATACTAGCTATGGCCACGGAGTCGCGGCCGTCTGCCATTGGATGTTCATTGATGTTTCCGAAAGAAGGCATGGGGTTTTTTCTTTTATTGATGTTCCAAAATGGAGCATGGGGAGACAACCTTATCTATTGCTTAATCCAATCAATGAATGTAATGAAATGAATTATTATTAGTAATTAGTGAAGTCTTAGTAATGTTAACAATTGAAGCGTGTGTTTGAGTCAATAATTAAATTGTGTGTGCTGATTGATTTTTAGTAACATGCTAGGGATTCTTTGTTATATTTCGTAGCTTGTATGTACTCAGCGTTGCTGATTGCGTGCTTTTGTGTGTCTCTTTCCTGGTCATGGCCTTAGTCTTTTCTATGACCCTGTAATGATTCAATTTTTGCACTTGTAATATTGAGGAGCAGATTAATCACAGGTTTTTACATAATCAGAACTTGCGTCAAGGTGGTGGGATTTTGAGTGGAGTGTAGGATATTTCCACAGTATATTTTATTTCATAAGTTTGGATTTAATTAAACTTTGGTTTGATTTATTTACTACTTTTATTGGGTTTTGAATAAGGGTCTTAATGTTCCAACTTGTAAGACTAAATTTGGTTTTGATTATTGGTTTTGAAACTTATTTATAACTGAGTTAGTTTTTCGCTGCTAAATTCTGAACTAGCCTTAGCGTTTGAGCACGTGGCGGTAGCACGTCAGTAATTCTCTTGCAGATTGTTAAAGGTATTTATAGGTTTTTAAAGAGAGAATTATTGGGGTGTTACAACATCGGCATCAGCTATCACTCTAGGGCGTAGCACCCTTTTAGTAGTATTCGGGCAAGTCACTACTACCAAAGCAACCTCCTTACGCATCACATACAGTTGCTTATCATCTCCAGCAAGTGAGGAGAAAAGTAATTTTCTTGCTGCCCAGGCGGCCCAAGCTTGATTGTCCCTGGGTCATTGTAACTCATCATTCAAACAGAATTTTTAGAAGACAAGGAACTCATCCATCACTTCTCCTTCTCATGATCAATCCCAGAGGTTCTAGAGCGCTTCAAGGGGGAAGCCTTTAGCCACGAACCATACTGGTACACAACTTCGTTGGATGAGTTAACACAGTCCTCCTTAACATTGCATTCACGTTCGGTATGATCCAATCTTCCACAAAAGAAACAGAATTCGGATAATCTTTCACACTGAAAATCAATCCACTTCGATGACGAGTTACCAGTTTCTATGAACATACCTCTTCGCATAGGTTTTTTTTTACATCCAAATTCACCTTGATCCTCGTGAATTCGCTCTATCCCAAGGGGTCAGTGCCATCAAGTTCAAGGAAACAACCCAAAATTTCACCAATTTTCTTCGTCACAGCAGGCTTTCGTCTATTAAAGGGAACATCTCTCAATCGAACCACATCGGGCAGTGAATAAAAATTACCTCCGACGGCTACTCTCCCCCTTCTCACTCCTTCAACACCAGCAGTTTATCATCAAAGAACCATGGCCACCCACCAATCACCCGATCTTTATCGTCCGGGTAGAAGAATTGGAACATGAACAGGTTCGATTCCACCATTCGTATGGCAACTCCTTCCTTCAATCTCCATACATTAGTCAAGGTGCACTTCATTGCTTCTACATTAAACGGTTTCACAGTCCAGAGTTTCCCAATTAACATCAGTTTCAATTGATTAATTCCTTGGTCTTCAACCTCGTTCTCCACTTCCCTACCAACAACAATACCCTCCTCCTCTGTCAATTGAAACTTTTCAAATTCTTTTATCAAATTCGATTGCATAATCACGATCAGAGTAATCAGAATTGAGGATTGTTACGAAGAATCGAATTGAAATCATTACTACACATCAACTACGAACCCTAACCAAGGACTTACTAAACCCTAAGCAAGGGACTCTTCAAGTTAATAATAAACAAAAAAAGTACGTGGCATATGTCAAAATTTGGTGCAAAAATTTCCAACCATTATATTTCCAACAAATGTAAGAAAAAATATGTATTCTTAACTAATTAATAAAGTATTGTACTCCGTATTTGTTAAAGTGTGAGTAAAAAAAAGGATGGAGATATATATATGTGTTTATATCGCATGCACATTGTTGCTCTTTAATAAATAGAGTCCTATAGTTCTTAAATTTCTTTTATTTTTTCATAAAGTGGATCGGCTTAATGCAATAGTTACCCTTCATTCTTTAGCGTATAAGTATTAAAAACAATTTATCGTGCTTCACTTAAAAAATTAATTTAGTTTACGGTAAACTATTGTTAAATTAACATTATAATTTATTGTAACATTAATAAAAACGTGCATTGCACGGGACTTAAACTAGTTTGAAGTAATACGAGTAATTAGTTGTAATTGCATGGCCTTTTGGCTGTTAGTATTCTTATGAATCTTATCAATTGTCATATGGATTATTAACTTGACATTAATCAGTTCATATAACTACTTCAATTCCTCTGCCATTTGTTGATAGCTAGTTTGCTACATAGAGCTAAATTCATTTAAGAAACAAGACAGAAATTATGCACATGGGCCTCAAGTGGGTTTGATGAGGAGAGAAAAATAGAGAGGTAGTGGGGTTGCAAGTGAAAAAAATTACTCCTAATAAGGTAATGGGACAGTGTTAGAGACACCCCAAAGAGGAATATGGGGCAAACAAGGCATAGCGCATAAATAGTACATGAATATTAATGACACAATATTGGCCCCAATTGCTATAACTTGAAATATTAATGACTCATTAAAGCAAACTACTTTCATATTAGAGTAACTTGCAATGCATTGAAAATTAATTTGTATATAGAGCTTGTTTAGCAATTGGCTTTTTCTATGGTTTTTGGTTTTTAGAAGTGGCCGAACAGTAAAAAAAATATGGCTTTTTTGTTGGCTAAAAAGCTTGCTTTTCTGCCAAAATCATAAATTAAGATTAGTTTTTTTGTGTTCGCTATTGACTTCTTATAATTACAATTCTATCCTAACAGCCAAATTTACTAAATATATTTATTTAAGAGCCAACCGTCAAACAACCAACATATAAAACCAATACATACAGCTGGTCAAACCAGACAAAGAAAACAGACAGTAGCCAATTGTCAAATAAGCCCATAATCAAACTAATGTCTAAAAGAACTTATCAACTGAATATGACCCGAACTAATCAGACTAAAAACAAACCTGATGGATCCATTTGCCAAAGCGTAGTAACTACTGTACTTGCGTACTAGACTACATGGTAACTTCAATTCAACCATAAATTAGAGCAGGCTGCAGATGATGTACATTTTTCAATTGAAAAGTCCCACAGCATTGATGCAACAATTAGCAATAGTACTGTCTTAGCTTTAATGTCTGAAACAATCCTGTGCTTACTCTATTTCCTTGAAGATTCTTTAGCCCCACTATTTCATCGCATTCTGTTTTCTCATCAATTACTCCAATTCATAGCCATTAACGTTTTATGGTAATTTCTGTATTTCGAGAGCTCGTAATGTTTGTTCTTTTTAAGACCATATGTCCATACTTGATAGCTATTAGGCCGATTAACTAGATTAGTATAGAAACACCATGTGTCTTAAAAAAACGCCGAAAACATTAGGTATAAAAACACAAGTCGTGAAAAATTGAGAATAGGGTTGGTCAATGGTGTTTAGTATATGCCCCAATTTGTATAACATGGGCAATAGTAGGTTTATACGTTGTCACCAAAAGATTAATTTAGGGTCTAAACAGCTTGTCGAGTAAGCTCTACCAGATTTTCGTTTCGTAGTCATATACTTTCTCTATTTCGGAATAATTAAGACACTTCTTTAAACATATAGTTTAAGAAAAAAAATTGGCAGAGTATAAAATGTTATTTAATGTAAAATAAAGTTAGTGAATTTAGTTTATATATATTGGAGTATTAGAGAAAGCTAACTAATGCCCATTTGGATGGGCAGATGCCATAAGGGCATCAATCAAGAGATACTACTTTGAGAGAGAGAAAGGGAAAGAGAAAGAGATCAGTTCATGATCTTTGGGAAGGTTTGGGGTATTAAAACATAGATATTTCATTTGGACTTTTTTTTTAGTTCAAAATCATAGAATTCTTTTCACTAAATAGTTAAGTCAGGCACTTCTATTCGTGTCGAACATGAGTATTCGAGTTCAAATAATATACTTCCTCCGTTTTTAAATACTTTTCACTTTTCATTTCCGTCCGTTTTTAACTACTTGCTCCATTTCTTTATTTGGAAAGCTTTTACAATATTTAATTCATTTCTCTCAACTAGTAGACCCAACATAAATCATATTTTATTAATTTCATATTCTCTCTCCTCCAATTCTCTCAACTACTTTCGTTTTTTACAATTTTTTATTCTTCCACCAACCCACTACCTTCATATTTTATTACTTTCTCCAATTTATCCTAAAACTCCGTGCATGGAAAAATGGAGCAAGTATTTAAAAACGGAGGCAATAAGTGTTATTAGGGATGTCAACAGGACATGGCAGGGCGGATGTTGGTTTTCCCATCCCCATCCCCGCGGCGAGTCCAAACTCATCCCCATCCCTGCCCCGCCGGGTCCAATTCTAAAATCATTCCCGCCCCACCCCACTTGGATATCCACCCCCACCTAAGACCCACTTAATTCTCGCCTTCCAAATACAACAACACTATATAATATAGATAACAATAAAAAAAATTCATCGTTTATATTATACTTTTTTAATTTTTTATATTTACTACTTTATTTTACATTTTTTTTACATGAAATAGTATAAAAGTATTCAATTTTTTTTTAAAAAAATATATAGTTGGGTATGGGGTGGGGATGAGGCGGGTACAACCTAAAATCCACTCTCACTCCATCACCCATATAACGGGTATGATTTTTATCCCCATTTTCGTCACCCGCCAAATCAGAACCCACCCTTACCCTACTAGGGGAAGTCTCCTACTTAACCTGCCCCAGACATCCCTAAGTATTATTCCAACAATTTGATACGGCCACGAGAAAAATACTGTTGTCCAGGTGTCAATCAAATCAATTTCGATATAAGGTGATTTGAAGTTTCAAGAGTACCATATACTACGTATATGACAAATTAGGCCAAGGAGGGTTTAATCGAAACGTGTTAGAAGGAAAACTTGTAAAATACAGCAGTATATGGACTAATATGGCATTAATTTAACAAATTGAAGTTGATAAAGCATTTGCTCTACTCACTTTACACGTTACACAAAAATACAAGTGTCATCCTCATCCATTTTCTATCTCTCTCTTCCTTTTCCATACAAGTACTTCGTATATTTCTTGAAGTGGCATACTCATCTTCTTAGCCCTCCAAAACATTGTTGGAAAAAAAAGGAGAGAGAGAGTGAGAAAAATGGCACAGTTGTTGTTAAGAAGAACAACAAACATTATGAAACAATTATATATAACAAAATCTAGTTTAACTACTAATCAAAGTAGTTTTATTCCTAGTTTCTTAGGAATTTCTCATAATGTTTGTAGTAACTACTCTGTTTTTTCTCCTACTTCCTTTGTTTTTGGGCGTTTAGAGTCTACTAAAGCCGCTGAATTGAAGATTGATCCTCAATTATACTCTTCTTCCGAGGATGATGATGATCATGATCATGCTTACCCTTCTTCCGAACCCAACGAGGTACACTTTTTTTTTCACTGATTCATGACTATCCGAACTTAGTTGTCACGTTGATACATATAGTACGTTGCATAATTTAAAACTAGTAACACGACGGCCAAAATTCGAATGGAGTTGGCTGTTGTTTTACTTCTTTACTTCTTGTTTAGTTGGCTGATAACAGAGGAAATGGGTGAAATGGCAATTCCATGGAAATTAGAAATCACCACACTATGTAGGACTTGGCCCAAATACATTTTTATTCTTCATTTTTTTAATTTCTAGATTATTTAGATCTGCAATTTTTGTTAAGGTATGTTATTATTTGGATTTGCATGTCAAAAATGTTTAACTCCTTCAGATCCTTTTTGTTATTTTCATTTGGAATATTTTTGTGAAATCAGGAACAACAAAGAGGATTGAAGGGAGTACTTTAGAAGCAATTATAGAAACTGAACATTGCTTTTTTTTTTTTGTGTAGCCAAAACTGAACATTGCTTAGTTGTGCAATATTCAGACAATATACAGATCATGTGGTCAATGGATTGAAATTTTTTTTTTTGCTGATTTTTTTTTAATAGAATCAATTGAAGTATTTTTCTGTATTTTCTCGGGTAATCTACTTCTACTTGCATGCAATAATAATAATTAAAAAATATCCATGCTTTTCAATTAGATGATTTTTAAATCCTTTTGTCAGAAGAAAAATACTAGTAATAAAATTGGTGATTAATAAGAGTGATTTGGACATCTAAAAAATACAGTACATAATTTTAATATCAGTATATCATGCTTCTCAATTACTTTACACTAATGAAGTCTTGATCCAGTAGCAAAGATTAAGTGTCCTTTCTCTAGATTATACGGAGTAGTTTGTAAATTGTAATATCCTTTTTAAAAAAAAAAAAAAAAAAAAGAAAAAAAAAAAAGAGAATTACGCTACTGCCTTATTCAGTTTACACGGGTTAATAGTGAGACAATTTATATGTTTTGTCTTTTTGAAGCTTTTAGCTAGAAAGTAGTGACGTGATCATTGCTGAAAATGGTTGGTTGTTGTATGAGATCTACAAGTACTAGAATTTCTTTACTTGGTTAGAAATAAGTTTTGATTTTTTTTTTTTTTAAATTACAACATTTGCACATTTTAAAGCGAAATAATAATAAAAAAAAAAACATGATAGAATACAGTTTATAAACCAATTATGTATGGTTAAAGCCTAGGATTGGTTTATATGATTCACTATTTTATATCAATATTATTTAATATATCATATCCTAACATAGATAATCCTTATCATAGTATTCTACTAATGTCGATATGAAAAATATATTACACACATATATTTTTCGATATTAATTACTACATATATCTCATATTACCATATATATTCTGATACCATGATAAATACATACGAGTCTGGGTGACATTGTGCACCAATAAGATATATTCAATAATTAATATCAATACAATTTAGCAAATCATATCCTAAAGATATTATTCTCCTAATATCATAAAAGAAAATATATAATACAAATAATCCCAACTTTACCATATGATTTTACCAAAGTCCGGATTACCATATGATTTTTAAATCCAAACTTTCGTTTATTCTATAATAATTCAACTTTCGTTTATTTTAGAATAACCCGTACCTACTCCTTGTAAATAGTCCAACAGTATATAAAATATCTAAAGCATGCATTATGTGCATAAAACGATCTAAAGATTTGCTAGTAGAAAATATGGAGAAATAAGATATACTTCCTCCATTCTTTTAATATCGCATCACTTGCTTTTTAAGAAAGTTTCACAAACATTGCATCACTTTTATTTTAGGACAAAAATATCTATGTTCACACTGTAAATACCCAATATACCATTACTTTTTCACACTTACTTTTTATTTTATCTTTATATTACATGGACAATTTTGTATTTTTACGTTTCTCTCTTACTTTTTCCCACTACCAAATTTTGCCTCCAAAACCCCTATGATGCAATAAAAAAAAACGGAGAAAGTATAATGATTGCATGCATATAATTTAGTTTATATTTTATCAAATCAATTGCATTTTGCATATGCTTATTCCAATCTAAATTAATTAAAAACATCTTGCAGTATACAAGTTGGGCACATGAAATATTTTGAAATCTTTTATATTCTTTACCCTTGCATTATGATACGGAATGAAGATACATATTGATTGCATACACCTATTTTTTAAAAATAAAATGCAATAGACAATTCATTATGATATATAGATGAAATTACCTCATGGTTCATAAAAATAAAATGCTACGGAGTTTTATAATAGCTACGGAGTTTTTAATTATTAATTGCTACGGAGTTTTTTTTTTAATTATTTTATAATAGGATCTTGCTAATGAACACCTATGGGACATTTGATAAACATTTAAAATATCTCCTAAAGTAGTACAAGTATTAATTTAGGAATATATGTTAAAATTACATGTCAATTGGTGTAATTAATGTTTATTTTATTTTAATATTTTTATTTTTAGGTATCTTATCCAACGCCTCAGGGGCGTTTGTTAGCTTTTTGCCACAATACGTAAGATTCCAATACCACGTCACTGTAATTTGTACAAATACGACGTTGTATCTTAATCTAACCTTTGACTTGTATGCAAGCTCATTGTTTGATGTGGGCTACCTGGCAAGATGACACATTGGGATAGTGGGCCTAGTGGCCCAACTCATCTTAATTGTTTTATCTACCAGGTTCCATATTAGTTCCGAGAGTCTTCCGACAATGCGGACAAAGTTTTGTAGACCGTCAAATTTTTGTATTTACATACTTCATAATTATAATTGTTATATTTTATTCATTGACAAAACGGAAAAATTAATCCTATATGTACGGGGTATAAGTTTTTATTTTTTAGGATCTCCCCCTCAAGTATTTGGGGGTTCGACTCCTCATCCCCCTATTTCTGTGATAGGGACATAGGGTGGGAGCCTCTCCCTATGTATCTTACTCTTAAAATAAAAAGAAAAAAAGTTTATGTAGCGAGTTGTGAGGGTTCGTGATTAAGGGTGTTTGTTGGTATTCCGTCCCTAGTAAGTCTTATATAAGGCACATTTACGTTAATTTTATGGTAAGATGATTAATTTGAGAGTAACTTTAACAATTTTTATGGTAGGTTTAATTTCTTTAAAGTTAACTTTTATTTTGTAATGAGTTTGATTGTAATTTGATGCATTATTTTTAATGGATACATGTTATGAAGGCTAACATGATTAATTTAATACATCATAAGTCCAGTAAAATTTATTTTAAGAAAATGGTAATTTTTGTACTCCGGTATACAAGGGTAATTTTAAATACTTTTAGGATAACTTTAATCTGTCTTATGTGGAGTAATAACTTAAAGAAAGCCCGGTTTAATCAAGAATTTGTGTTCCCTTTTTGGGCCTTTATCTTAAGGAATTCACAATAAAATTTGATTTTTTTATATTGAGTTCAATCCATTTTGAAATTCTACTGAATTCAATTCAATTCAGAATTTGGTACTTTGGGTCCGGTTTGGAATTCTAATTATAGATGAATTCCATTATTTTAATATTGCGATAAATGGGTCCAACATGAGTTCACGATTCTAAAAAATGTCTTGGAAAAATGTTACCGAAAGAAATAAGTAAAAATTCATTGAGTTTCGATCTCAAATTCCTATTTAGTAATTTCACGTTGATAATTGATAGTTTATACTCCATTTAACTTATATTTTCACAATTGATATTCTGATACTAGTATTTGAATTCCTTGTATAGATATGCAATGACCATAGATTATGACTTATGGTGAAAAATAAGCCATGTCTTGGTAAGTAATATTAGTACAATAGTACACATTTAGGGTGATCATCTAATCTGAAACTACATTTGTCATATACTTATATTGCAGGGAATGGATTTTCCAGGAGGGAAGGTTATGTTTACATCACAAATGAGTTTCATTGCCGAGTCTGGGAAGACTAGAGTACCTTGCTATCGTGTTCTAAATGACAGCGGGGAGCTAATTTGTGGGAAAGTTCATGATCTTGTAAGTAGCAGTTTCAGTCACATTACACGTTTAGCAATGCTTAAAACAGTTGACGTAACAATATTATTTAACTTTAAGAATCATAGTTGTATAATTCTTCGTTTATATAGGTGAACCAAGACTTGGCAACAAGGATGTATAATAGCATGATCACTCTTCAAATTATGGACACATTTCTGTATGAAGCACAAAGACAAGGAAGAATATCATTTTATATGACTTCATTCGGGGAAGAAGCAATTAATATTGCATCTGCAGCAGCCCTCTCTACAGAGGACATTATTTTTGCTCAGGTATTATGTAATCAAATACGTAACTATGTCAAAAGTAGTACTATATATATATATGGGAAAATGACACGTTTAATTTGCTTAGAAATGAAAATGGACTTATGCAGTTGCCTCTGATGTCTAAGTACAGTATAGGGAGCCTGGGGCGTTACTATGGCGTGGTTTCACCTTACAAGATTTTACAAATCAGTGTTTCGGAAATAAGGCTGATTGTGGGAAAGGTCGGCAAATGCCAAATCATTATGGGTCTAGTAAACATAACTACTTTACAATATCTTCCCCAATAGCGTAAGAATTCCTTTTGTGATTTTCATTATAAGGTCGATGTATTACTGTATTAGACGTTTGGTCAATGATGAATCAAACAAAAATTGGCATTGTTTCAGTACACAACTTCCTCAAGCCGCAGGAGCTGCTTATTCTCTTAAGATGGATAAAAAGGATGCTTGTGTTGTAGCCTACATGGGAGATGGTTGCACTAGTGAGGTACATATCATACTACGTATAAGTTTATTACTTGGATTATATTATTAACGGTCTTAATTCTTAACAATGTTATTAGTGCTAATTTTGAAATACTTTCCTCAGGGAGATTTCCATGCTGGTTTGAATTTCGCGGCAGTCATGGAAGTTCCAATAGTGTTCATTTGTCGTAACAATGGATATGCAATTAGTACTCCTATTTCAGACCAATTTCGAAGTAATTAACCTAATATTTTGCTGTCTTTTAATAATATCATTATCTGTTCGTACTTTGTTCACTGCTGCATCTTGTAAATTGTAATTCTTTGAAAAAAATTGATTATCTGTACTGTTATGCTTGAAGGTGATGGTGTTGTTGTCAAGGGACAAGCTTATGGAATACGTAGCTTTCGAGTTGATGGAAATGACGCTCTTGCTGTCTATAATGTGGTTCGAACTGCTCGTGAAATGGCAATCTCTGAACAAAGACCTATTCTTGTTGAGGTGCTCATTCCTAGATATAGATAATTATCTTATACAAGTGAGAGTAACATATTTGAACCGTACTTCCATAGTTCCATACCAGTACAATCTATTCTATAAGGTCGCTTTAATAATACAAGATTTTTTCTAAATTTAGTAAAAAAATTTGAGCCTGAAGATATAAAATTATATGTGGTGTAGAATTAAGAATAGTTATGTTCTTTTAACTTAAAGTTCTTAAGAATAACCTCTATTTAAAAATGTGGCCTGTTATTCAGAGACGATGGAGTTTTTAGATATATGTTACATTTTAACCAAATTGAAGACTAAAATTTGATCAATTATATTCAGGCGCTAACATATCGAGTAGGACACCACTCTACTTCTGATGATTCCACCAAGTACAGGTCAACTAATGAAATCGAACACTGGAAAATAGCGAAGAGTCCTGTCACAAAATTTAGGATGTGGATTGAGAGAATTGGCTGGTGGAATGAAGATGATGAAATGGAAATTCGAAAGAAGATCAAGAAAGAGGTGAAAGCTACTACAATTGCTAAAAGTTTGATTATTTCATACTATCTAAGCTATCTTCTTTAAGTTGGTATGATAACCATACTACTATTATACGCCGATTTCAATGTTTCGTTTGATTCTTGTCGATGCAGATCCTTCAAGCAATTCAAGTGGCAGAAAAGTTGGAAAAACCACCGGTTTCGGAAATGTTTACAGATGTGTATGATGAACCAACAAAGGATCTGGTTGAGCAAGAAATCTTGCTTAGAGAATCCATTAAGAAGCACCCTAAAGATTATCCATCTGATGTTGCAAAGTGAATTTACTATTTAGATGTATATTCATGTAATGGTGTACTTGTCTTAGCTTGAAAAGGCTTTTGATGAGACTTAATTACTATGTATAGTATATAGTATTTGTCAAATACCGGTTAATTATGATTCCTACTAATCTGAATTGCATCATGGCTATTATAAATTTATAATAATCATGGTCATGTCTTAATAATGGCTATATATATATATATATTTTTTTTTTTTTGAAACAATGGCTATATATTTTTTTAATTGTATTACGGAGTAATATATTTACTCAATATGAAAATTACAAGTTTGAATTTTTCTCAAAAAAAAAAAAATTACATTTTTGAAAAATACATATTGCGATTGTTAATATTTTTTTTATTTTTCACACTAGTGTAAAAAAATGATTAAAGTTTAACCATACCAATTCATCATATTATTTACTGTACTGGGATCGATTGTATTTAGCAAGGTACAATTGATTATATGGTGCATTTGTGCATCTGCATGAGTTGAATATAGAAAACAGAATCGCATATCACAAAGTCCACAATATATAAAAGATATTAACAAATATCAGCAAAGTATCATATAATATCGACAAAGTATCATATAATATCAACAAATAAGCTAGTGTTGTAATATTGATGCAAGATGGAACAACACAAAGAAAGACTTACAAAGTTACAATACTAAGTTGGAGATCAAGCGTTTATATTATTACTTGTATTGTGGGTAGTACATATATTGTGCAAGAGCATCTATTTATACTAGTATAACTAGTGTAACACCACTTCTTCATTAGTATGTGGTGTAACTAATGGAGGCGTTACTTTTCTATTAGTATTGTAACTAAAGAAGATGTAATTTTAGGTGTTACATCTTACATACTTACATCCACTTAATATGGATATTTCATAACAGCTAACATATATACAAGTATATTTTATAATCCTACATAAGGTTATAATATCATTTCTTTCCCATTGAAAAAACTTTTCAAATGAAAAAAAAAAAAAAAAAATCATCAACATCTTATATGATCCACAATCTCTTTAAAAATAAAATTATTATCATCATCAAAATCAAATTACAGAGCAAAATCAGATATCTCTAAGTTTGAGGTGTAACTTTCGACTCAAGTCCAAAACAACATGGTTTTACGTGGTAATAGCATGTTAATCTCATTGATTATTTTAGTCTTATTGAAATTTGCCTCTTTTAGTGAAGGAAGACAAATTGGAGGTTCAAAGGGCGTTATCAAATCCATTCAGGTATTTAACCAAATTTTCAAAGAATAGTCATTTGATGATTGAATTTATGTATTATCTACTGCCAACTAGACTTCATGTGACAATTGGATGATCATTTGATGATTTTTTTTTGAAAAAATTGTCAAAAATAATACAAACTTTAAGCGGTCCGCCAAAAACAAGTCAATCTTTTAATTATTTCTAAATAATACAAATTTTGGGGAGTATCCGCTATAAACAGGTTATAACCAGTTGGTGACTTGATTAGTAGGTATGTGGGATACGTGTCGTAATTCTATTGGTTTGACACTTTAATTTATATTTATTTTATTTTATTTAATGTTTTTAATATTATTATTATTATTAATTATTAAAAAAAAAAAAAAACCAACCCCCTCCCTACCAGCCACTGTATCCCCTCCCTACCAAACCCATTTCCTCGACACCCGCACTTCGGCGACCCCTCGCCGCGCCCCAGCCCCTCCCCTTCCGCCGGCGACACCAAATCCGGCATACCCTCCCCGACTCCCAACCACCACGTAAAACCACGAGCTGAAACCCCACCAAAACCTCTAACCGCCTCTACCCCCACCCCTAAAACCCTAGTGGCTAGGATTTTCAACGGTCGAGGAAGGAGCGTTTGGGGGTTTCGGTGGTGGAGGAGCAAATTTGTGGGTTTTTCGTGGGGAGGGAGAGGGATTTTGGTGATGGTGATTCCGGGGGAAGGGAATGGGCTTTGGTGGTTCAAGGGAAGGGGAGGACGATGGCTGGGTAGGAATAGGCGGCGGCCGGCGACCAGGTTGGATAGCTCGGCTGACGTCGCTGGGGCTGGGGGAGGAGAGCTGTTGGTGGAGCTGCCAGTGGAGGAAGAGGAGTGGCTGGTGGTAGAAATCGGAGGGATGTGTTTTTTTTTTAATTATTATTTTTTAAAATATTTTAATTGTTAATAAATTATGATTAAATCTTTAATTAGAATTAATTAAATTCTTAAACGAATTTATCAAAAAAAAAAAAAAAGTTAACCGGTTATATAGGTTGTAGGTAAAATTTCTCGTTTAACGGGATACTCCCTAAAGTTTGTATTATTCAGAAATAATTAAAAGTTTGACTTGTTTTTGGCGACAGCTCAAAGTTTGTATTATTTTTGACAATTTTTTCTTTTTTTATTTATTGCAAAAACACTATTACTCTGTATATAGTTAAAATATCGTAGTCAAAATATCGTGTGCAACTTAGCAATAAAAAGCGATAAAATTAAAAAATAATCATTAAGTGTTAAGTTTTTAACCAACTGTAATTAACATTGGATAACAGATATCCGCAATAGTCAATCCGAAAAATTTCGGATATCAAATATCTGAATTTTTCAGATTTGATTTGAATATCAGTATATGAATCTAAGAATTTAGATATTCGAATCGAAATCACATTTCGATTTGGATATCCAATTCATGCACAGGCCTAACCATTACAATACCCTACTTTAACCTTTGTATGTATTTACCACAATATCATGTTAAACATTTGGTAAATATCTCACTGTTAGCTGCTGGGAATTGTTTGACAAATGACAATTTTTAGGCATGGATGTAATAATGTTTAGGCTTTAGGTACACATTTTTCAACTTACCCTAGCTTAGAACGCTCGGTTACCCAAACCCGATCTGCGCTTTTGATCTACTCTACTTTTCTACCAACTATAAAACTGGGTCGATGACGTTTTTAATTTTAAAATTTTAAAAGTATGTATATATTGGACACCTTCCTTATGAGGAAAAGTAGATCATATCAATGACATATAAACATATGTATTTTGTGATACATCGTCTTAAAAATCATACTTGTATATATATGGATGGAATTTTTTTCAGGGCTTCTAATTGATACAATTGATATTGTTCTATTTACATAGGGATGATGGAGATGTAATAGATTGCATTGATATTCTTAACCAACCTGCTTTCACTCATCCGCTCCTCGTAAATCATACAATACAGGTTTGATTAATTTAGGTGAACTCTATTATTAATGAGTCAATTTTTTTTCCAAATTTGCATCACTTTATGTTTCAATCAATCAATTACATAATACCAAAACTGACACCAAGAATGACACGTGTTACTGCCTGATGCTGTCATTTCCCTCCAAAAAAACATTTCCAATAAAATAAAATAAAATATTCCTTATTTTCTTTATATATATCCTTATTCATTGATAATATCTATAAACAATAAATAAACTTATAATAGCAAGTACAAATTCTTAATATAAATATAAAAATTATTTGCCAAAAATGATATTATAATAATATGTTTCAGTCAAACTTTTCCAATCAAAATTTATAGTATAAATACCTTAACTTAATAATGGATTTCAAAATTTGGAAATATCAAAGTTAAGATAAACCGTGGACTTTAAAAATATCAATCTTACATATATTGGGCTTAATAAAATCAAACACATTATAGCAGCCCATAATAAATATAACCTGTTGGGTTTGACTTCCATAATAAAACACAAAGTTAGGTAAAACAGTAAAGCCCATAAAATAATAAAGCCCATCAAGGTGGAGTCTTCAATCTCTCCCTTGATGGAAGTCAAAACCATCATTAAAATAACCAATAAACCTGCACACAAAGTTAATATCCAAAATATTCATCATATAATAAGCAGGAAACTTCTCCCCTTTTTTGACATCCAACAAGGGAGGGAAAATGTTTGGAACGGTTGAAAAAGCTTAAAAATATTACAAAACAGAAGTTTAAAGTAAAAAACAGAAATGGTAAAAACAAATAACAAGGCCTTGATCCCAGCATTAATTCACTTCCTGCCTTGCTGATAACGTACATCAGCCTGAGCCCGGTTAACAAAACGCTTATGAGCCTCCCTCATAATCTTGTCCCTTTGCATCTCATCCAACCTTCTCTGCTCCTCAGCTCTATATTTCTTCACCACTCCATATTCCTCAACTATGATGATAGAAGGTTCAGACACTAGAGGTCTAAGAATTGGTCGGTTGCGCACTGAACGTTCACAGTTTAGGAGGACAGTACATTTGCAGATTTCTCTCTAGCATGCTCAGCAGCATCCTCATGAAGAGGCATAATACTGCTAGTAGCAGTGAAGGAGAGGGCATTGAAGTGAAACAGTTGATTTACTTTGGCATTTACAATGGCCAAAAGTTCATGGGTTTGGTCAAGCTTGCCATCAAGGTCGTGAATGTCACGACGGAGGTCATCCAAACCAAACTCTAAGGCATCTAAGCGAGAAGAGGGCAAGGAGGAGTCAGCAATGCCTTTCCCCTTAGACAGAGAGGAGGGTAGGGCAGCAGCTTCCTCTGGAGTAAGGTCAGAGCGAAGCTTCTAAGAGACATCAGGGAGACATGAATGCCGATTTTGGTAAGAGAATCTAGACCAACCTTAGGCGATTGAATGCGCTCAACTTCTTCATTGTCAAGAGAAATGTTGAAGAATTGGAAGATTTTGGGAAGAAAGTTGGCGTAAGGCAGAGGCATTGGCCTGGAAGATGAAAAGCAGTGGACCATATGATTTAGGATTAGAAACGGCAGATCAAGGTCATAGCCATTAAGGAGCAAGAATAGAATTTCAAGGGTTTGATCGGTAAGTAGTTCCCTAGAGTTTGTTCGGGGAACTATACATCGCACCAAATATGTGAAAATTATTTTAGGTTCAAGGCGAAGAGAGGAGTATGTCAATTGACGAGAGGAGGACAGATTTGGAAGCAAGAATTGTTCTCTAGCCTGAGTGACACATTCTAAACGGGAAGGATGAGAATCCTGTGAAAAGTCAGGAGATGTGCCTAAAATCTGGGCTAAAATTGAGGAAGTTAGAGAGATTTCTCTCCCTTTGACAAGATTATCAAGGGTAATTTCACCATGACTCCTTTTAACCACCATACTGATGTAAAATAGGCGGGTGAGTCTAGGATAGACAACATCAGAAATAGAGGACAATTTAAACAAATTTAACTCTCGAGACACCTTAAGATAATGTAATTCAGCAGAGGAAATAAACTCGATATCCATTAATTCAGAAAAGCAAAGTTTACGAGAGTGAAAACGATCTTTCCATTCACCATGGGATGTATTATTTCAAAACCAAGAGGATGGAAACAAAGAATTTACCTCTGGTACAGATGGATTGACGGGAACAGAGGGGGTAGGAATCTGAGATGAAGAGGATTCCGAATTCGATGGTTCAGAGGAAGATACTTGAGGAACTCTCTTCCTTGAGGATGAAGCACGAGCCTTTGTTACTTTAGAGGAAGAGGGTTTTGAAGAAACGGATTTTCTTTTGGGTGACATTGATAATGGAAGAGAAATTAATTTGAGATGGAAAAAGCAAAAGAAAATTTTGGATGAGTGAAGGGGATGGAGTGAAGGAAGAGAGAGAAAGAAAGAGAAATAAATGGAGAGGGAAAAGAGGCGGTTTTAGGGAAGTGGGAAGGTGAAAAGAGGTGTGAAGTGACATGACAAGGGTGAATTATGACGGTTTGCAAAGGTCCAGTGAATGTGAAGGACGCGTGATTCGAGGCACTATTTAAAAACCAAAAATAAATTACAGCTGGTAAAAAAAATTAGAAAGCATTTTTTTTTAAAGAAAAAAATATTTAATGTTTACCCACTTGGATAACCACCAAATATTTAATGTTCCAAGAATTTTAATATACTGCAATATTATTTCAGGATTTTGTCATGCAGGTCAAGATCCTGAAGTAAGGTGCAGCTTAACAAACAACACATTAAAGCTGGAAAATACGCACCTTAGCCTCCCCTAGGAAGATGCATCCATATTTAACATTCCCAATTCAATCCGTATAAGATTGAATCTATCTTCACTTAAAGGCTTCGTAAAAATGTCAGCAAGTTGATAAGTGGTAGAAATGAAAGAGATAGATACATCACCTTTTTCCACATGATCTCTTATAAAATGATGTTGCACATCAATATGTTTAGTACGAGAGTGTTGCACATGATTCTTTGTGATTGAGATAGCACTTGAATTATCACACTTAATTAGAATTCCTGTAAATTTCAAGCCAAGATCTCGAAGTTGTTGAGATATCCACAGAATTTGCGAACAACAAGCACCTGCTGCAATATACTCTGCTTCGACAGTAGACAATGCCACCGAATTTTTCTTTTTAGAATGCCAACTAATAAGGGATGAACCCAAAAATTGACAGCAGCCAGAAGTGCTTTTTTTTCTGCAAAATCTGCATTAGAATATCCAACAAGCTCAAAGTTGCTATTTTTAGGATACCAAAGACCAAAGTCCTTAGTACCATTTAAATAACGTAAAATCCTTTTACTGCACTAAGATGAGATTCCTTGGGGTTAGCTTGAAATCGTGCACACATACAAACACTAAACATAATATCAGGGCGACTTGCTGTTAAGTATAAAAGAGATAATCATACCTCTATATTCCTTCTGATTTACTGACTTACCGTCTTCATCTTTATCTAACAATAACTTAGAACTCATGGGAGTTTTTGCTTCTTTGGATTGCATCATGTTGAACTTCTTTTCCCTCTCCATTTATGTTTATAAACTCCCTCTTCCCTAAAACCGCCTCTTTTCCCTCTCCATTTATTTCTCTTTCTTTCTCTCTCTTCCTTCTTTTCATCCCCTTCACTCATCCGAAATTTTCTTTTGTTTTTTCCATCTCAAATTCAATCTCTCTTCCATTATCAATGACACCCAAAAGAAAATTCGTTGCTTCAAAACCCTCTTCCTCTAAAGTCACAAAGGCTCGTGCTTCATCCTCAAGGCAGAGAGTTCCTTAAGTATCTTCCTCTAAACCATCAAATTCGGAATCCTCTTCGTCTCAGATTTCTACCCCCTCTGTTCCCGTCAATCCATCTGCACCAGAGGTAAATTCTTCGTTTCCATCCTCTTGGTTTCGAAATAATACATCCCATGGTAAATGGAAAGATGGTTTTCACTCTCGTAAACTTTGCTTTTCTGAATTGATGGATATCGAGTTTATTTCCTCTGCTCAATTACATTGTCTTAAGGTGTTTCGAGAGTCAAATTTGTTTAAATTGTCCTCTGTTTCTGATGTTGCCTATCCTAGACTCACCCACCTATTTTACATCAATATGGTGGTTAAAAGGAGTCGTGGGGAAATTACCCTTGATACTCTTATCAAAGGGAGAGAAATCTCTTTGACTTCCTCAATTTTAGCCCAAATTTTAGGCACATCTCCTGACTTTTCACAGGATTCTCATCCTTCCCGTTTAGAATGTGCTCCTCTCGTCAATTGACACACTCCTCTCTTCGACTTGAACCTAAAATAATTTTCACATATTTGGTGCGATGTATAATTCCCCGAACAAACTCTAGGGAAGTACTTACCGATCAAACCCTTGAAATTCTGTTCTTGCTCCTTAATGGCTATAACCTTGATCTGCCGTTTCTAATCCAAAATAATATGGTCCATTGCTTTTCATCTTCCAGGCCAATGCCTTTGCCTTACGCCAACTTTCTTCCCAAAATCTTCCAATTCTTCAACATTTCTCTTGAAAATGAAGAAGTTGAGCGCATTCAATCGCCTAAGGTTGGTCTAGATTCTCTTACCAAAATCGGCATTCTATGTCTCCCCGATGGCTCTTGGAAGCTTCGCTCTGATCTTACTCCAGAGAAAGCTGCTGCCCTACCCCCCTCTCTGTCTAAGGGGAAAGGCATTACTGACTCCTCGTTGTCCTCTTCTCATTTAGATGCCTTAGAGTTTGGTTTGGGTGACCTCCGTCGTGACATTCACGACCTTGACGGCAAGCTTGACCAAACCCATGAACTTTTGGCCATTGTAAATACCAAAGTAAATCAATTGTTTCACCTCAATGCCCTCTCCTTCACTGTTACTGGCAGTATAATGCCTCTTCATGAGGATGTTGCTGAGCATGCTAGGGAGAAATCTGCAAATATCCTCCTAAACTATGAACGTTCAGTGCGGAACCGACCAAGTCTTAGACCTCTAGTGTCTGAACCTTCTATCATCACAGTTGAGGAATATGGAGTGGTGAAGAAATATAGAGCTAAGGAGCAGAGAAGGTTGGATGAGATGCAAAGGGACAAGACTATGAAGGAGGCTCATAAGCGTTTTGTTAACCGGGCTCAGGCTGATGTACGTTATCAGCAAGGCAGGAAGTGAATTAATGCTGGGATCAAGGCCTTGTTACTTGTTTTTACCATTTCAATTTTTCACTTTGAACAAAACTTTTTCAATTGTTCCAAACATTTTCCCTCCCTTATTGGATGTCAAAAGGGGGAGAAGTTTCCTGCTTATTATACGATGAATATTTTGGATATTAACTTTGTGTGCAGGTTTATTGGTTATTTTAATGATGGTTTTGACTTCCATCAAGGGGGAGATTGAAGACTCCACCTTAATGAGCTTTATTATTTTATGGGCTTTACTGTTTTACCTAACTTTGTGTTTTATGATGGAAGTTAAACCCAACAGGTTATATTTATTATGGACAGCTATAATGTGTTTGATTTTATTAAGCCCAATATATGTAAGATTGATGATTTCCAAAGTCCACGGTTTATCTTAACTTTGCGCTGCTGGAATATTTTATCTAAGCTGGAATATTTTATCTAAGTTTATCTAACATTCAATTTCTGAATTTTATATTTATCTTTTAAGTAGTTAGATATTTTATTTTGTTAATAGTTATCTTTTATACTCTAACAATATTCTGTTTTAACAGAATACATTAATCAAGGGATAAGATTTTATTTTGAATCATGTATCTATCTTTTGGCTAACCGATTAGCATGAGTTTCAGAGTTTGTTTACAGATATCCCTTGGATGTAGGCTGGAAGGTTTGCTGAAGATTAACGTTGATTTTGAAGCCCCAAAAATAGCGCAGGCTGAATTATTCAAATAACATTGAAGACTAAACGGTTGCTTCAAAATTCAAATTCAGAAATCTGGCATCTCAACTCTATAAATACCGTGCAGCACTTCACAAGAAGCATAAAGAATTATCAAGTTTCATTCGCTATAGCAAGAGTTGTTAAATTCTTTCTCTCTAGTTTATCAAATACTTTGTTTTGTAGTTAGATTGAGAGAAAAGAAAAGTATATCGAGAGTGCTTAAATTTTGTTATCAAAAGAGTGATATACTATGAGTAGTATTATAATACTCAAAGTATAGTAAAAGTAAGGTAGCTTTTTATTTCTAGGATCTGAGTTGCTAAAGTGTAGCTGGGCGGCTGCGGGAAGAAGATAGGTGATCTTCTAGGTGCTTTAGGACTCTAAAGGAAGAAATAAAAAGATTTAAAATCCTACGGGTTGGACAACGCTAGGCGGAGACGTAGGCATATTTGCCGAACTTCGTAAAAATATCGTTGTGCCTTGTCTCATTTTTATTTGCTTTACTTTACACGTTTTTTATTTCTGTTTTATTTCTCAATTTGTAATCTGCCTTATTTACAAAGTTTAATTTTAAGTTTTTGAATTGAATCCCAAGTTTTGACTCTAAAAGTGAGTCAGTTTATTCTGCCTTGAAACTGATCTCAAGACCTTCAGATATGTATTCTCGAAAATTTGCCATACTCTATTCAACCTCCCCCCCCCCCTTCTAGAGTATATTTATTACTAATTCCATTACCCTGTTGATCCTTCATTTGGTATCAGAGCAGGTTTTTCACAAGAGATTTAATCATCCGTGAAACATGAATCCTATGGGTGATGGTGGCTTTGCTCTAGGACAATCTGCAAATCGTCCCCCTCTATTCTGTGGCAACAATTTTGCTCACTGGCGCTCCCTGATGCAAATGTTTATAATTGATCAAGATCTGGAGCTATGGGAGATCATCAAGAAAGGACCGAAGGTACCCATGAAGACAACTACAAGTGGTGATTCAATTCCAAAGGAAGATAGCGAATTCACTCAAACGGACTTGGAAAATGTTGCTAAAAACTACCGAGCCATGAACTCATTGTGGATTGGACGCAAATGAGTTTAATCGAGTATCTGCATGCAAGAGTGCTAAGGAGATATGGGACAAGATGGTAGTAACCTATGAAGGAACAAGTCAAGTCAAGGAGACAAAAATTAGCATCTTTCTTTGACAGTATGAACTATTTAAGATGACGCCTATTGAAACTGTCAAAGAAATGTTTACAAGGTTTACTCAAATTGTAAACAAACTTGATTCTCTTGGAAAGATATTCACAAATGAAGAGAAGGTTAGGAAGATACTTCGATGTCTTCCAAAATCAAAATGGGGACCAAAGGTGACCGCAATTAGAGAAGCTCAAAATTTGAGAACTCTATCTGTAGACGATCTTCTTGGGAAATTAATTACCCATGAGATGTCTCTGAATGAAGAAAATGGAGAGCTTGCCTCCTCTACTAAAAGGCTAGCTCTCAAAGCCAAAAAGGAAGATGTCTCTACTGATGATGAAGAATCTGATAATGATGGAGATGATGAAGATCCTTTTGCTCTTATTGCTAGAAGCCTTGCAAAGATTCTCAAAATGAAGAAAAAGTTTCCTAGAAGCAAGGACAACAATCGGCCACAGAAATACAAGGGCAAATCATTCAACAAAGTCAACACCTTGAAATGCTATGAATGCGGAGATGATGATCATCTGGTGAAGGATTGCCCCAAAAGAAGAAAAAGGCAATCAGGCAAAAAAGAGATTATAAGAAGAAAGCCATGGTCGCCTCATGGAGTGACTCAAATTCAAACGATTCCGATGAAGAACAAGCTAATCTATGTCTTATGGCGGATCACGATGAATCAAAAGATAAGCATCTCCAGGTAACCCGTAAACAACTTAATCTCTAGTCCTACTGATGTTCTTTCTGAATTTTTACGTAACATGATTGTTATTGAAGAAAGCTTAATTATCCAAAATTCTTAAAGAAAAGCTGAGCAAACAAATAAGCATCTCTCACAATTTGGCTAAGGAATTAGCTGACCTCAAAGAAGCCCAGTCCACTTTTAAAAACAAGGTCAAGACCTCAGAGTCAGCTTTTAAGGCCTTGAAAACTGAAAATACTGCTTTAAAGCGTAAGCTTACCTCTCTAAGTTATTATAACAATAAACTGGAGAAAGAAAAGAAAACTTTCACTGGGAAATGCATAGAGCAGCATAATTCCTTCGTTAGATTCACTCAGTCAGAAGCAGCACTTGATAAGATGTTGGGTGTACACCAATCATCCTTAAATAAGAGTGGTCTTGGATACAACAAAAAATTTCCTAAGAAAAACCCGACCAATTTTGTAAAAGCTAAGGATAATTGGCGAACTCCCACATGTTTCTACTGTTGCAAGAAGGGTCATACTAAGTTAACATGTCCTTTTAGAAGAAATTACCATCATATTGTTAAGAATTCTTTTCCTGTTTATCTTCGAGACCAAATCAAGAAAATATGGGTTGTTAAAGGAACCAGACCACCAAACATGGTCCATCCTGACCATGACTCGAAATTTGCAGTTTGGTCTAGAAAGGTTTGATGTTCTTTTATTTTGCAAAACAATATGAAAGATCATAGATGGATTCTTGACAGTGGATGTTCTCGGCATATGAGTGGAAAATCTTCCCTATTTTCAAAGATTAAAGAGCATCCTCGTGGAACCATCACCCTTGGTGACAAGAAGAAATGCAACATTATTGGTTTTGGTAACATTGGTGATAATGCTATAAATTTTATTGACATGTGTATCTGTTGAAGGTTTAAAGTACAACTTGCTTAGCATCTCTCGGCTTTGTGACAAAGGAAATAAGGTAATATTCGATGAAGAAAAATGTTAGGTGCAATGTAAGAAGGACGGTAAAACTATTCTAACTGCTCCTCGTCAAAATAATGTGTATACTTTTTATTCTAACCAATGTGAAAGCACCAATCTGGAATGTCTCAATGCCTTGACTGAAGACCCAAGGCTTTGGCAAAGAAGACTTGGTCATATTAACATGCATACTTTGAAAAAGCTTTCTATAAAGGATTTAGTACGTGGACTTCCTAAGCTGAATTTCAGGGATAAAGGTTTGTGTAAAGCCTATACTAGAGGTAAACAAACCAGAGGCTCATTCAAGACAAAAAAGGTTGTAAGTACTTCTCGACTTTTAGAGCTTCTACACATAGATTTATGTGGTCCTATGCGTGTCAAATCTCCTAAGGGAAAACAGTACATCCTTGTTGTTGTTGATGATTTTTCACGATTTACTTGGGTTTCCTTTTTAAGAGAAAAATTTGAAGCTTTACTTGAATTTTCAAAGATTTGCAAAGAGTTACAAACTCAGAAAAACCTATCCATTGTCGCTGTAAGAAGTGATCATGGTAGATAATTTGATCAACTAAATTTTGAAAACTTTTGTGCAAAATATGTCATTTCCCACAATTTTTCAGCTCCTAGGACACCTCAACAAAATGGAGTTGTGGAACGTATGAACCGCACTCTTGAGGACATGTCCAGGACAATGCTTTTAGAAAACAGTTTACCAAAATATTTTTGGGTAGAAGCTGTGAATACAGCTAACTATGTTTCAAACCATTGCTTAATTCGCCCTATTTTGAAGAAAACTCCTTACGGACTGTTTAAAGGGAAAAGGCCAAATATTTCCTATCTAAAACCATTTGGATGCACTTGCTTTGTCCATAATAATGGCAAAGATAACCTTGGTAAATTTGATGCACGTAATGTTGAAGCAATCTTACGATATTCTTTAAATTCCAAAGCTTACAGAGTCTATAATAAGCGTACTAAAGTTGTTGAGGAAAGTATTCATGTGATTTTTTATGAAACCAAAAAGGGTACTTTGAGTGACAATTTTACAGGTTTGAAGTTGAAAAGGTACAAAGAGCATCTCTCAGAAGAAGAAGATGAAGACAACTCATTTGAAGATGAAGAGAGAAGCCCTACTAAAAACCTCCAGGAACCCATCCTAAACATTGATGAACTAAATCAAAATCCTGAACCTACTTCTCAAAACCTTGACCCTACACTTCAAGACCTTGAAACCCCTCAAGAACCTGATCAAGTTACTTCTGAAATAACCCCAGGCCCCTCAGATCCATCCCAAGGCCTTGAAAGTGTGCTTCAAGAACCCATATCCTCTCCTTTAATTATTCGCAGAAAATTCAAACATGCCTCATCCCATCCTATAGATAACATCATTTCTGACCCAAAGGCTGGTACCCAAACCCGTTCAAACATCAAAAATTTCTGTGTTTTCCATGCTTTTGTTTCCCTTATTGAGCCAAAGAATGTCAAAGAAGCTCTTCAAGAACCAGATTGGATAATGGCCATGCAAAGCGAGCTGAACCAGTTTGAGAGAAATAAAGTCTGGAGACTCTCTCCAAGACCCAAAGATCATTCAGTAATTGGAACCAGATGGGTATTCAGAAACAAGCTTGATGAAAATGGAAAGATCGTGAAGAATAAAGCAAGACTAGTAGCTCAAGGATATAATCAAGAAGAAGGGAATCGATTATGAAGAGACTTTCGCTCCCGTGGCAAGAATGGAAGCTATCAGAATTCTGCTTGCTTTTGCATCTTTCATGAGAATCAAACTCTTTCAAATGGATGTCAAGTGCGCATCTTATCAACTTTGAGATTCAATTCAAAAACTTAAAATTAAACTTTGTAAATAAGGCATATTATAAATTGCAAATTAAAACAAAAATAAAAAACGAGTAAAGTAAAGCAAATAAAAATGAGACATGGCATAGCGATATTTTTACGAAGTTCGGCAATTATGCCTACTTCTCCGGGTTGTCCAACCCGTAGGATTTTAAATCTTTTTATTTATTCCTTTAGAGTCCTAAGCACCTAGAAGATCTCCTATCTTCTTCCCGTAGCCGCCCAGCTACACTTTAGCAACTCAGATCCAAGAAATAAAAAGCTACCTTACTTTTACTATACTTTGAGTATTATAATACTACTCATAGTATATCACTCTTTTGATAACAAAATTTAAGCACTCTTGATATACTTTTCTTTTCTCTCAATCTAACTACAAAACAAAGTATTTGATAAACTAGAGAGAAAGAATTTAACAACTCTTGCTATAGCGAATGAAACTTGATAATTCTTTATGCTTCTTGTGAAGTGCTGCACGCTATTTATAGAGTTAAGATGCTGGATTTCTGAATTTGAATTTTGAAGCAACCGTTGAGTCTTCAACGTTATTTGAATAATTCAGCCTGCGCTATTTTTGGGGCTTCAAAATCAACGTTAATCTTCGGCAAACCTTCCGGCCTACTTCCAAGGGATATCGGTAAACAAACTTTGAAACTCATGCTAATCGGTTAGTCAAAAGATAGATACATGATTTCAAAATAAAATCTTATCCCTTGATTAATGTATTCTGTTAAAACAGAATATTGTTAGAGTATAAAAGATAACTATTAAAAAAATAAAATATCTACCTACTTAAAAGATAAATATAAAATTCAGAAATTGAATGTTAGATAAACTTAGATAAAATATTCCAGCTTAGATAAAATATTCCAGCAGCGCAAAGTTAAGATAAACCGTGGACTTTGGAAATATCAATCTTACATATATTGGGCTTAATAAAATCAAACACATTATAGCAGTCCATAATAAATATAACCTGTTGGGTTTGACTTCCATCATAAAACACAAAGTTAGGTAAAATTAAAGCCCATAAAATAATAAAGTCCATCAAGGTGACAAGGTGGAGTCTTCAAAACAGTACACGTATATGTGCATTAATTCAAACATTACAAGTTACTTTCCTTATACGTGTAGGACGATCAATCTGGAAATTGGTGGCTAACTATCAATGGACATGCCATAGGATATTGGCCATCATCTATATTCACAACCTTAGCAAATGCCGCCGATGGTATTAAGTGGGGCGGAGAGGTTTATCATATACCAACGGCGGTAACAAAAATTCCTTACCTATACTTATTGAGATGATTCTAACAAAATCTCACATATGTTTTTCCTTACCTATACTTCACAAAAGATAATCAAAGAAGGAGCGGTGAATAGTGTAAAAGTCAAAACTGGTCAAGTAAAAAAAAAACGGAGGAAGTACCAACGACGGTAACAAAAATTCGTAACAAAAATAATACGAGTACAAGTGATGCGAATAATAACAATCCTCCACAAATGGGAAATGGACATTTTTCTAGTGAAGGTTATAGAAGATCGTGTAACGTACGTGATATGAAGTACTATGATAAATCTGGATCTGAAATTCGTCCAACTATAAATGAATTATTACCCCTTGTTTCTCAAACATCATGCTATGATCTAAAGATGGAGACTAGGAAGATGGATAGTATTGACCAAATTTTCTTGTTTCTTGGAGGCCCTGGTTGTGCTGATTCGAGTAATCAAGTGTAATATTTTACCCTTTTCTAGTGTTGTAACTCTTATTTTATTTATGTCCTGAAATTACCTATTGTATGCAGAATTGTTGATTAATAAAATAAACTTGATTAATAATTTGTGAGGTTGTTATTATTTTGGATTATTCAAGCTAAGTATATATTCATGCATCCACCACCAAAAAAAATTATAAACTTCAAATGTTGCAATTAAAAATATATATATATATATATATATATATATATATATATATATATATATATATATATATATATATATATATATATATATATATAATACGAATTGAAGTACAAGATACAACATATTCTACTAGCTAGAACTTTATGCAAGCAATGCATTTGTTACAAAATTAAATGCATTATGACCTATATTGTAAATTGACTTTTATTTGATTCAATTAACTTTGTTTGAATGTGTGTGACTTTTATTTGATTCAATTAGCTTTGTTAAATGCATTTGATTTTAATTTTACTCAATTAGTTTTGTTTGAATATGTTTGACTTTCATTTGATTCAATTAGCTTTATTGAATGCATTTGACTTTCATTTTATTCAATTAGTTTTATTTGAATGTATGCATGTATTTGACTTTCATTTGATTCAATTAGCTTTGTTTGAATGTATTTGACTTTCATTTTATACAATTAGCTTTGCTTGAATGTGTTTAACTTTCATTTGATTCAATTAGCTTTGTTAAAAGATTTTTTTTTTTTTTTTTGAAAATTACCCTAACCAAGGAAAAAAGTGATAAATTAAAATTATGTAAATGATTAACAGACTGAAAGGAATTCAACTGTGTAATTTTGTCATCATATAAAATTTTATTAACAACTTTTAAGGTTAAATGATATTTATTTCTCAAAATTATTATTCTTCGTAATTCATTGTATGTAATTGGAAATTTGACATGTCACATGAAAAAACATTCTTAAGATAAGACTTCATCCATATCCATGTTTCTTTTAGTATCAACATATAAGATAAGATGTCAAACATTATCCATATACCAATAATAATTGCAATAGTCGTGATTTGTACCATCATTAACTAAATCTATTGTTTGGAAAGTCAATTCATAATGAACTTATTTGTACGATAATTTGCACTCTTGGGTGTTCGATCTATCAATGTATGTAAGAAAAAAACAATTAAATAAGCAATGACAAAGATATAGAGTGTCCTACTAGATTAGTATCCATGCGATGTATGGTAATAAATCTTTTTCCCATAATTAATTTGTGATATAATATAAAAATGAGGCAACTCATGTGGAATAAGAAAATGCATGCTTATAAAAAAGATGAAACAATAAGGCAAAAAATATTAAAACTACAGTTGAGAAGAAGATATATTATATTTTATTAGTTGCGTTGAAATTATTTAAAAATAATATACATTTTATTACATTAATGATGCATGTTATTTCCAATAAAACTAATGTTGTATGGCTTTTTATTAATGAATTAATTTAGTTCCAAAAAAAAATACTATACAATGTATACATTAAATGTTAATATTGTATTTTTGGCTAAGTAAGTACTTCCAAAAATAAGCTAAGTAGAATTATTTTTTTTTTAAAAAGAACTTAAAATTGACATCATATATTGTATTGGCGGGAAATTTTTTAATGATAGCTTGACATATGTCCAAAATGATCGATGTAAGCATGACCTGTTTTAGTGATAGTTAAATTAATAGATTTTTTGAAGGAAAAAAAAAAGTTATAAGTTGGTAAAATTATTACAGAAATATTTAATAAAAAACTAACTCAATTATTATTATTTCATAAGATTTCAAATCAACACCATGAATAGATTATTGTTTTTTCCATTGAACCCCATTATTGTATTTTTGACTCCGTTATTTTATACTCTCCACCATATGTCAACCTTCTAAATTATACCTTATTCTCCCTTAATTTTTTTAATAATTTTTTTTTGAATAGATTATTCTTCCTTAATAAAAACGTGTCAAAATCTTTTGTAACTATTTTAAGTAAATAGAACACGAAATAAAAGAGATACAATTATTATAAAGATAATATATAAGATTATGAATAATATATATAGTTGTATAATAATACAAATATTTCAAAAAAAAAAAAGATTTAGACTAAAAAAGGAGGGGGGAGTTTTGGAGGGAAAAAACAGCACCAGAAAGTGACACGTGTCATTGCTGGTGTCTGTTTTAGTATTATGTTATTGATGATTAAGAGGAGGAACAAAATTCATCATCATAAACTTGACAATAACAAAGGCATGAAGATAAAACCTCCATATATATATTTATGATCAAAGTGTTGCAATTAGCAGACAAGTTTTTGTACAGTACCTTAGGGGTGAAAATGTCTTAACTTAAATGCCTAAAAATCTAAAAATATTGGCTTTATTATTTAGGTTAGCAAAACATATTTCATTCATAAGAATCTATTAACCTATACTAAAAGCAAATCCTTCCATGACACTTGTCATTACCTTGTGAAAAATTTTCCTGCCTTTTTTTTTTTTTTTTTTTTTTTGTAAAATCTTTAAGTAAACTATTTATACCTTATGTTTTCAATTTGATAATCATATTCCATATATTCCCAAATGAAATATTTCTGAATATCCTTTATATACTTTATATTTTGTAATATTATTGTCAAATATATTTAACAACCGTGCATTGCACGGGATTTTAACCTAGTTAGAAATAAAGGAAATAAATAATTACTCCAAATAAATTACCTTATAGGGTTAATATTTACTAATATCAAGAGATTACAAAAATTGAATACATTACATATTTCTTCATTTCTCCTTAATTATGCAGTTTATATGTATAATACAATACTAAGCATTTTGAATAAAGCATCTCTTATTAACAAAGTTTAGCTAAAACAATAGTCATCCTCAAACTCTCCGATATATCGACATGAAAGGTGGTGATTTTGTGTTTCTTCTACAAATTGTTGTTGTACTGTTATTGTATTTTCCCTTTGGAAGAGGAAGACAAATTGGGGGCTCAAATAGCATTGTCAAAACAATTAAGGTATACACATACATAATCTTTCCCATAATTTATGTTTATTATTCTTGGTTGAATTTAATTTATTAATGAAATGTTAATAAATCGTATAAGGCCTTAGGTATGTATAATTGTTACATACTAACTGTGTGTACAAAAATCTGTAATGCTTTCCTTGTTTTCTCCCCAATTTCTTAATAATAACAGATAGAACAAAAGAGAACGAAAGGAGTATAATAAATTAATTAAAAATAAAAAGAAAGTTATTAAAATTCTTTTCCCTCAAACCCAATATTCAAATTAATTTACTAATTTATTTGTTAGCGAAGTAAAATAATGAATATGGCATGGATATGACATTGACATATAGCTCTAATTTAAATCAAAGAACAAGAGATCTGAATGTCAAATACTCCCTAATTTAGTTGGTTACGGAATAATAATTACAGTATATCATAACCTTAATTGGGATAGATTAACTTCAATGTACAACATTTTCCGTTTGTAACATCCTTCACATTAAATGAACAAAAATTTGCTTAATAATTAAGAAAGTTATAATTCTTATTTCCCTTTTCAATTTAAGAATGCTCGAATATATATTAACCTTATTAAACCTAGCCTTTCCCATTTCTTTTGTTTCTTTTTTTGGGTGCAATAAAAATTTTGTTTCTAATATTAAAAAGTCACAATATACGTCAATATTGCTCAAATTACATTATTAACACATCTATAAACTCCAACGGTACAAAGTACTAATTCGCTACTTGTATATATGTATTAACTATTGAGTATTAAGATTTAATAAGAGACCTACTCTAGCTACTAACATATCCCTTTTCTAATTTATAGGTTTATGTATGTGCAGTGAATTATAAAATTGTACGTGCATGCAACAATGTTCTATATCTCTCAATTTAATTCCCTAAACTTGTTGTAGGTTGGAGATGAAGATATAATTGATTGTATTGACGTGCATAAGCAACTAGCTTTGACTCATCCATTACTTAAAAACCACAATATACAGGTGATTGTTTTTTTCTGGACATCATTGGTTTGGTTAAATTTTAGTCAATCTTTGATGATTTAATTACCTTTCTTCATCGGTTAGTTGCCTGTCAATACTTTATTGACCTATGAGAAATTCTGACCTATGAAGTGATGACATATGATGCTTGTGATTTGGCAGATGGAACCAAGAACGTATCCAAGTACGTTGAAATCAATGAACGAAACATTTGAGCTTAAACAATCTTGGCACAAGTATGGACGATGTCCATACGGTTCCATCCCTATTAGTCGAAAATACAGTGCTTATAACTCTAGCAATGTACAAAGAAAATCAGCATCACCTTTTGCAGAAGTATCACCAAATCTTATTAATATTCATAAGGTGATTATTCTTTATTTTCTTTCATTAATGCATTACAAATTTACTAGATAATTTGAGACAATCCGCTCTTAAATTACCTTACCCAAGCAACCTAATTCCCTCCACCCATGAGTAAAAGGTGGTGTAACTCCGACCACTTGAGCTACCCCTTGATTTCCTATATATACTCAGGGGTGGTTTTGAGCATGTGTAGGGTGGTCGATCGCACAGGGCTTCTAAGTGAAAATACTATAAAAGGGCCCTAATATTTGAAATTTACTTATACAGAGTAAAGAGATAACTTGTTAATCAATAATCTATTCTTCAATTTTATCATAAAATTTATAATTTAGTAAAATATTTTTCCTTGATTTTAGGCCCAATTTAACAAAATTGCACCAGGCCATTTTCAGTATTAGCATTTGTAGCCCCGCCTCTGTATATACTATTATAAGTTCATTACTAATCTTATTACATATCACACTGCACTATACAACATTTAAATGTACTACTAGTTATAATTTCCATATAGTACATATACTCATATAGCTAGTTTTTATACTCAGTAATACACAACATTTATAAGTATTATAGAATACTATTTTATCACATCACACTATGACCTTATGAGGAGGGCTTCCTACTGATTTATTCTATCACATCACATCACATCAATTTTATTACTAATAATATAGTTGATTGCGTGTTTTTTTTTTTTTTTTTTTTTTTTTTTTTTTTTTTTTTTTTATCATACTTTCAATTTGGGTCTGGTACAAGTATGCTATGATCCAAATAAAAGCAGGTGACGAACCTGGAAAGTTCAGAGGAGTGCATGGAGTTTTGAATGTATGGAACCCAGTTGTCAACCCTATAGGTCTAAGCCTTTCACAAATATGGGTCGTTTCAGGTGATGCTAATAATCTCAACACAATAGAGGCTGGTTGGCGGGTATGTATCACAACATCAATATTTTAGCTATAATACTTATACAAACATGTACGAAATACTTCTGATACCTGTTAATACGCGATCAATTCATTTTAAGAAAAAGTTATGTTAATAAGAATACTACCCTTAGTAAATTTTTATTTGAGTAACAACCTTTTCTACGACTAAAATTTATATTTGACTACGCACTAAAAATATGAACATTGTGTAGGTACACCCATCCGACAGTCAAAGTAGACCAAGGTTGTTCATATATTGGACGGTAAGTGGCTAATACAACTTTGTGTTCTAATTTACTTTAATTTTACAAGTAATTATATAACTTAAGTTTTTAAATGTTTGAATTATTAGAGAGATAACTACATGACTACGGGTTGCTATGACCTAACTTGTCCGGGATTTGTGCAAACGAACAAGGATTTTGCTGTTGGTGCATACATAGATTCCTCCTCTGTTTATGGCGGTATACAAAAATCGATTAACCTATACATATACCGGGTAATAGTTTTACACAGTTCTCGTAATTTTCTTTATCAAGTACTAATATTATGGGTAGTAGAAAAGTTTTAATCACAATTTATTGCCGATCACTAATATTTAAGGTCGGATGTTTAATTCACCTAATCTGATCTAATTTGAATTTTCCTAATTTGATCAAGTTTAATTTGATTATTTCTCCAAACTTTAACCTTATTCAGTATTTCAATTTGTAACATAAAATGTTATTAAATGAGATGTTATTAGATTCTTAATTTGCATTTCAAATATATAGTTTTTATAAATTTTTTAATTACGAAACTAAAGATATTTAATGATAAATAAACACAGTACATAAACATAGGATGGAGACCAAAGTAAAAAATTTATAATATAAGGTATAGTTGGCTTAGTGGTAGTGGAAGCGAGAGAGAAATAATACTACAACCGTTTCTTTATATTTGCAACAAATGAATTTTATATTTCTCACATAAAATACCTCTTTGTTGCAAATAAGAAAGAAATAGAGGTAGTATAAAATAATGGGATATACCAAATAATAGCAATCAATAATCATTAAAGAAACGAAACAGAAAAGAGTTACAAGTAATCGGAAACTAATGAAAAAGAAAATTGTTGCAATTAATTTGAAACGGGGGGAGTAGTTTGTGAGCTACCTTCACTAAGACTTCGTACTTAACAATGTTTTTTTTTTTTTTTTTCAAAATTTTCAAAAGCATCCGGCTTGAAATCAGCTCTAATACATGTATGGAGCACTTAAAAATTAAAAAAAAAAAAAAGTATTTTAAAACAAATGAACTAGTCTGTACTTCAAAAGAAATTACTCCCTCCGTCTCTTGGGCTTTGTCCCTCTTTTTAATGAGAATGTATACCTTGGTCATAAAACCAAGACAATTTCCATTAATTTTTACGAGTACTAAAATATTCAAAACAATTTATTATGCACGTGAAATCTTTTTAGAATTATCATTTTAAAAAATTCAGATTTTCGCGATATCTTTGTAATAGGATTCATCAACAAAAGATTGGTGGTTAACTTATGGTGGCAAAGCTATGGGATATTGGCCAGCTTCCCTATTCACAAGCATGACAGACAAAGGTGGTGATATAGTAGCATGGGGTGGAGAAGTCGCAGATGAAATGGCGCAAGGTAACAACACTATTACACAAATGGGCAGTGGACATTTCTCTAATGAAGGTTTTGGTAAATCATGTTATATTCGTGATTTATTCTATGTTGATTATGCTGATAATAACTTCAAAGAAGTTCATCCTAAACAAGAGGATTTTGAAGTCCTTACATCTGTGCCGAAATGTTATGATAGTAGATTTGTCCAGAATGCTGAGCTTAGATTCTATTTTGGAGGTCCTGGATGTCAACCAACATAATCAGGTCATGTACTAAAACGTGTCATTCATTGACTTCCTGTTTATATATGTTGATGTTTTGAAATAAAAAGTTACTACTGTACGTAGTCCAGTATCGCTATTTTGTACTGGTTAGAAAATGATAAAATAGTAATATTATATATATTACTCCATATTTGAAATAAAGTTCTAGTTTAGGACTTCAAAATCAACATTATTGCTCCAATATTGAAATAAACTCCATATTTGAAATAACAATATACCATTAGTACATGCATGTGCCCCAATATGCCATAAAACTGGAGACCCTATCAAACACAAATAATACCTTGTCTTTTGAAGGAGTTCGAAAAACCTTTTCTTTCGAAGGAAATCGAAAAAATCTTATCTTTCGGAGGAGATAAAATTTCTTTCGAGGGAGACATTATTATAAACTAAGAATTAAAAGAAACAAACAATTGGGGCTTTCCACCGGTGAAATTTGATGAAAGCCCCTTTAAAATTTACAATGGAGGCTAAAGTTTAGAAGAGAGAAAGGAGGCTAGCATGTTCGAAAAATTTTAATCTCCATGCAATTAAGAGTTTTCTTAGAATATTATACAAAATTAGATTACAAATAATTGAGAGGGCTTAAAACTTTAAAAACAAATAAATGCAATCGTGTGAGAAAACATTATTAATTAAAAACATGTAACACTTGTGCGGATACGCTGCCTCGCACACATCATCACGTGTATATTGGGCTAGTACAACTATAAGCAAGGAAAATAACCCTTAATGACACTTAAGTTGCACCATGAGTCCATGATCCATGCATCATCATACTTGCATAGAAGGTAGCTTCGTATGGGACTTGTTACTGTATGTTGGGACGACATCGATAAAATTGTAGCACACTAGCACATGTGACAGTTGGTTCTTCCTTCAAAATTTAAGAATTTGAAAGCAATATTGGCCCATAGCCGTACGGATTACTCCATCAAGTCTATACATAAGTACATAGCCTAACATCAAGAGACATAAATGACAATCATGATTATTATTGATGATGTGATGAAACGAGCCCCATTAAGCTAACACGAACCAACCAAAAGAAAAAAAAAAAAAAGACATGAGAAGGAATTTTCGACACAATCTCATTTATTCACGAATAGGATTCTACATCTTTGGTTGTAGTTTTCTATGGAAATTGTGATTATATCTTAGAGTTTTCTCATTTAATCATTATCACAAATTTTTATGTGGCTCACCGTGTGATCGGAGTTACTTATTTTGAGGTTACTAAGTTAGTTAGGGGTTACTTATTTATGGGTTACTCGATTGTTCAAGAGATACTTATTCAGGGGTTACTCGGTTGGTCAGGGGTTACTTATAGAGCCGGGGTTACTTGTTCATAGGTTACCCAGTCGGTCAGGGATAATCTCACATAGAAAACGCGTTAACCGACTAAGTAAATTCAAAATAAGTAACCCCTAAAAAAATATTCCCGGCGAAAACGCGCTAACCGACTGTGTAACCCAAGAATAACTAACCTTTGACCGACTGAGTAATAAGTAACCCCTGAATAAATAACCCGTATAAGTAACCCCTATAAGTAACATCGGTTTCACAGTGTGCTGGCCACATTGTGTGGCCAGCCACACAGAAAAAGCTATCAATCATTACTATTATACTACCACCGTTTCTTACTTTTGCAACAGAAATGTGACCTAAAATAAACCTTTGTTGCAAAAAATTTAAAAAAAAAAACAAAAAACGGTGGTAATAGTAAAATTTTGTTTCTAGTAAAGGTGAGAGTGTGCTGTTGTCAAAATAAAAAATATTAAAAAAAAAGTGTGTAAAAGAAAGGGGCTATAAGTAGGGGTGCTTATGAGGCGAGATAACTCGCGAGCTACTTGAGTTCGACTCGGTCAAAACTCGACTCGAGCTCGAGATTGACTCGAAATGTTAATGAGTCGAGTCGACTAGCTCATTACTCGACTCGAAAGCTTGTAAGAAGCTCGAATTCCTTTATATAATATTATATTTACTAATAATTAAAACGTTTTGATTAAAAAAAAAACTTTATGTTAGTTACATTAATAATTAATAAATACACATTATTTATATACTCGTATCATCATATGTGTATTTCTCAAATGACAAAATTAAAGAGAATGAAGAGATGTTACACTAAATAGAGAGTTCTACTAACACGGATCAAGTTGCAAGCTACTCGAGATCGACTCGGTCAAATTTGGTCAAAGCTCGACTCTGTCAAAGCTCGGTTAAACCTCGACTTGATTAAGCTCGGCTCGATGTGTTAACGAGTCGAGTTGAGCTACCCCAAACTTGAACTCGACTCGCATCATAAGCACCCCTACTTATAAGTAATCGAATGTTTTCATAAAAAAAAAGGTTGAAGATGAAAAAGAAAAAAAGTAAATAAGTTCATGCTTTGTTTGTGTTGAAGTAAAACATTATCTTAAAAAATCAATTTTTTTAAAAGAATCTTAAAAAAAAATAAAAAAATAAAAAATCATTTATTCAATTTATTAAAGGCCAAAAAACATTTTTATTTTCAAAAGTGAAAGATAGATTTTTTTTGTAGAGTAGATAACATATTCCTTTTGAGATGAAGGAATGTCACATGTTCCTTTTAAAGGCGAAAAACATTTTTATTTTCAAAAGTGAAAGATTGATTTTTTTGTAGAGTAGAAAATATATTCCTTTTGAAATGAAGGAATGTCACATGTTCCTTCTTACTACCAAAATTTTTTCTTCACGAGAGTGATGGATAGCTCAAGTGGTTAGAGCTTCCCTCTCAGTTCCAGGTGATTCTGGGATCAATTCTCATCACTCGCCCTTGTTGCTCTCTACACATAAAAAAAAAAAACCCTTTTCTTCACTTCCTTTCAACTCCTAATTTACCTTTTTCTCTTGATAATTTCTTTACAATTGTGTTTACTCTTGAAAGTCATCTTTAGTGAATAATATATAATTATGTTATATTTTCCGTCAAAACAAATAAAGCCTATAATAAGATAAGTGGTTAGCCAAAAATAACTTAAAATAGAAATAGGTACATGTACAAAATTAAATAAATAACATAGAGTACGATGGAGCAGTTTATTATTAATCCACTATTTATGTTATACTCCGTAATTGCTTGAAAGAGGATTCCACTTCTTTGGTTGTAATTCCTAATTCTTAACGAACATGTTCGAAAATATTTAGTATAAAGATTCTTCAAACTCCACCACTTTAATTTGTATTTGTATATTGGATATGAATATATGATTGCTATTTAAAAATTACAATACTTTTTAATAGACACCCTTTATAAAGTACTAATGACTCAATGTTGTCCTCTAAAATTGTCTTATAAGGAATTAAAGTCCCTTTGTGAAAAATGTTGTAGCAGCTCATGTAGTCATGTTTACATGTCTAACCAAATAAATCAAGGAGTTTTGGTATAATTACTAGAATGCTCATCCACAAATACGCTAGTTGTACGTCATTCTTTACACTAATTAAACTGATACTTATTGATGATTGAAATTTTATGCAATATAATGACAATTTGACAAATTGTTGTTAATATTAATACTATTTCCACAATTATGATACTCTCTTTAGTTTGTTTGCACTTGGTTTTCTGCAAAATTTTCAATGTATATTTGATTCATCAATGTCATTACATATGGATCATATATAATTATGAAAAGCTAATATTTGGAATTTAAGTACTCCGTACAAAGCAGGGTTGTGCAATTGGGATATCAAATCCAATCGGATCCCAAATTTCGAATTATTGACTTTTCAAATCCAAACAGATTTAATTTGTAATTAGTTGACTTTTAGATATATTTGGAATTGGAATTGTAATTAGATCAATCCACACCCGACTTAAAAACCTAAAATTTTTCCGAACATTTAATTTCAAATATCCAAAACTGTAAAACCAAATCAGATATTTGAAATTTCTGCCCAATCGAAACAATTCAAACAAATCAAAAAATTTGCATAACCTTTTTTTTTTTTTTTTTTTTTTAGGAAAAATATTTGCATAAACTTAGCACAAAGTGAAGCCAATCAAACAAAATTGATATTAATTTGAACTATTTGCTTGATGACATAGTACTCCGTATTATATACATTAAATTATTGGAATCTATAAAGGGCAAACAACTTACAAAAAATGGATGAAATTGTTAAAATATCGTTTTTTGCTTTGCTAATTGCCTTTTGCTTAATAATTACTCCATTCATCCCAAAATAATTGAAAAACACTTCTTTTTTTTTTTAATCAACTTTGAGCATCTTTTATTGTTATTACGTATTCTGTAGTATATAAAATAAAATTAATAAAACTTGGCATTCTAATAATACAAATTAAAATAAATCCAACAACTTACTTTATTATCAATAATTAATTTTATATAATTGCAAAAAAATAAATGGTCAAAGTTGATAAAAAAAAGTCAAGTGTCCCGACTAGGACAGAGGAAGTATGTCGTTAGCTATATTCTTATCAAATACTGTAGCTATTTTAAACTTAAACCATCTAGTGTTGACTCAACTCAAAGTAAAACGGAATTGATCATACTCAACCAGAGCATCATTATGTCAATTAAATCCGAACAACCTGTTTGTCACCTCTATGAAACAACACCGTTAAGTATCCCACAATGCAAAAGACTGCGGTGCAATAATTAACAGAAGAGGATCAATGATTAGACAAAGGACAAGTTGCACAGAAACACAAGTTGATCTTGCAAAATTGACTTAGATTATTACAACCATATATTTTAATACAACCATATTTATTTTCCCTTTAGATGAGCAGAAATACAAATTAACACTTTAATTAAACAAAATAAAAACAAGAAAAAAGAGTGAGATTTGACAAAAAAGTGATTCTAGCCACGCAATTCGAACGTGTCTTCCTCTTTCTCTCTCCACTCAAAACCCAACCAACATTCAGCATTCAGCATCAATATAGTGCGCCATCTGCTGATGCATCACTCAACCCCACTGACAACATCTTATTGAAATTCTCAATTTCTGTTCAAAAACCAATCTTTTTTCATTAGTTTTTGCTGATTTTCTCTGTTTCAGACACCCATTATGTAAGTTTTTCTCTTTCCATCCTTTTCTTTCTTTTTAGTAAGTGATTTTTAATTTGATTAGATTGTTAGTTTTGATGATGGGTTTTATAGCGATTGTTTGGTTAATTACTTAATTGTTTATTAATTCAGCATATATTCTTTTGATGTTCTTGTTTTTCTTGTTCTGTTCTGGGTAGTGTTCTGCTTTGTTTAATTGGGTTTTCATTAATATAAAAAATTAAAGGTGTTTGAAATTCTAGAATTTGAAATTATATTCATGACATTTGTGATATGAAGAAATATCTAATGTAATTGATTAATTGGGATTTTAGTATGTATACAAAGGCTGGTATAATCATAATTTTTTAATTTATGGTAGATGAGGAGTTTTGGCCTTTGGGGATTGTAAAGGGGCGCAAAAGTTGGAAAGGTTTATATTGGCTAGATAATTTTGTGTGATTCTGTTTGAGCAGTAGATTAGTGCTGTCAAATCAGTTGTTCAGGTTGTGTTTTGGGTCGAGTCATGGCGGGTCAATTAGATGGCTTGTCATATTGGGTAATCTTAGTTCGGGTTAGTTTTTGATAGCTCTATATAAGTATAGGCTGTATAGCATATATTGGAGTGACCCGCATATATTGGCCACTTGGAGCTACAGTGGTAGCAAGCAAGGCTCATGCTATTGTTCAATTTGTGTCTAAGTGCTTGTTAGTATAGTTCTTCTGCTTGAACGCCTTAAGTGGGGTCGACTACATGAACCAACATGAAGATTTCCTAGGAAGTCACTGTACTAATCTCAATCATTATGGCTCATGTCAAGTGATGTGACAAAGTTTTACACTCGCTGTCACTGGTCTACCGTAACTATACTAGGTCGCCCATCCTAGTATGGTTATTTATTGAATATTGGAATCATCATAAGCAAGGTTGTGTTGCTAATGTTCGAACTTTCTAGGTGCCCTCCTTCGTTATACACAGAAGTATCTTAATATAACTCAATTTAGTGTATGCTGAGTTTAGTGGACATACAGTATTTCTCTTGTTTGAGGGATGTAACTTTAAATTATGCTTGTATGAAGGTTGGTTCCTTAGAGAGTTTGATTTTGATTTTGATTTTCATCTATAACTTACATTTCTTCCTAGACTGACTTGTGAAAAGAAACATGATAAAGGATTCAATTTTGATACTAAAGCACTTTGTTTCCAGGGATATTGAGGGACTTTGTAGAGGGTTAACAAACGGAAAACAATTTAACTTAAAAGCACAAATAGGCTAAGAAATGGTAATCAAGGGCAATATAGTTTCAGCTGGGGCAGAGTACTATGTGCTAAGGCATGGGTAAGATTAGAATTGCCAAGCCTTTAGTAAACACTTAAGCAGAATAAGAGGTAGAGCTGAGATGATATGGGAAGCTGTGAAAGTGAATCAGTCTGAGATGTGTAGGTGCTTGGCTGTTTTTCTGTGTTTGATATGATGACTTCAGTGTTCAGTAACAATAATGCCAGCTCATCTAAGCTATATGATATCTATGGAGTCCCATAAGTTTTCATCCTCATGAGTTTTCATCTGCATTCTAGAACTGACTTTAGCTGATGCATTATACCTTTGCTTGGATTAGGTCTTTAAGATATTATGATGACATTGAATTTGGTGGTGTTTATGGCTGGCCGGTTTTCTGTGTTTGATACGATGACTTCAATGTTTACTAAGGATGTTGACAGTTTATCTAAGCTATATAATGTCCATAAGTTGCATAAATTTGATTTTTCATGAGTTTTTGTTCTCACTTTTGAACTGATATTAGCTAATGCATCATGCCTAATTGCCTATGTTTGGATTAGGTTTTAAGGCAACTTTGAATTTAAATATCTTGTTTAGTGATGCTATTACCAATTAATTGCAGTGAGTCAAGTGGCTGTTTTGGAAGGTGTGGTAACTAGAGAGCCATTGTTGGACATAATTTTCTTTTTCAACTGGTATCTCAGGACTCAGGAGTCACAATAGAGGTAGTCACAGTAATCATTTATATATTGAGAGAGTAGTCTTTACAAGGTGTAATTTGGCTGACTTACCTTTTCTTGTTTTGCAGGGTCAAGGATTATAGTTGTACTGTAAAGGTGTACGATGTAAGTTGGTGCAGGATTAGGGTGAGTTCAACGGTGAATTCAGGACTCCGCCCTCATTTTGTGCAATTAGGTATGGTCATCTTCCTAGTCATATTAGCCATGTGCAATTTGTAATGCTATTTATACTTCATGTGATATAATAATGGATGATTTGTTGAACCAGGTAGCTGCCGCCCTTGGAAAGTCTCTTGAATTTTTGTCGAAGACAATAAAATGGCTGGGCCATATTTTGATCCTGAATATGAGAACTTAAGCATCAGAATAAATCCTCCCAGGTTCCTATCTAGTCTGTGTTTCCTAATGAAACACTGTATTGTACATCTGCCTCTAACGTGTCTGTTTTTCAGGGTATCTGTAGATAACACCAGTTGCCGTGATTGCACCCTAGTTAAGGTCAGAATTTCATCTTCTGAATTTCAGAACAAAAGTTGCACTTTCTCACACCCCCTTCCTTATGTATGGATGATCATGTCATATACTGCTTTCTGTCAATATATGTAGAGCTAATATGTAAAAAATATATTGCTTTGTTACAGGTTGATAGCATGAATAAACCAGGAATACTTCTGGAAGTTGTGCAAATCTTAACTGATCTTGATCTCCTCATCACCAAAGCTTACATTTCCTCTGATGGTGGATGGTTTATGGATGGTGCGTATTTCTTTTATAAAATATTTCTGGTGTTATTGAACTAATAATATCTGAACCTTATGTTGATCCTATCAAATACAAATTATTATGCATATGGATTAAAGTTGACAAGAGCTGTTCTCTTAGTCATGCTTATTTTTTGGGGTTTTACTCATCTTAGATTTATATTCTTGCCTTTACTGACTCACAACGTTGGATTATTTTTTCCCTTGTGGAAAACAGTCTTCCATGTTACTGATCAAAATGGAAAGAAGATTACAGACAGCAAGACCATAGATTATATTGAAAAGGTATGCCTATCTTTCCTGTGATCAACAATGTGATCATGTGTTATATTTGCATGTTGATTCCAAACAAAGTAATTCTATTATGATTGATTGAATATTATAATGGCCTTTGTATGATGCCATTATTCCATCATCAATGGCTGTAGCAGTATGATTTCTTCTTGAACCCATGTATTGGACACATTGAATTGGCAACTAGAATCTCTAAGAGTAGTTTGATGATGTTTAGTTAGTTCCTAGTCTAGACTATAAACATATGAGGAATTTAGTAGTTTTTACTCATTAAAGTTAAATCTGGTTCCTTTCTTTTTCCTTGTCATTCTCAAAAGATTGAGATTCTTTGTCCTTGTGAGACTTACATTAAGTCAAACCAAATGATCTTGATACATTTATTACACAAATTTTGGATTCATCTAGACAGCTTTTTTAGTTGATAAATAAGCATTCAGCATCAGTGTAGATCTTTCGAAAAAGAATTACCTCCATTAGCACTTTTTGGGGAAAGCAACTGATGACAAGAGTGAGTCTCTCAAAAAGCTACAGCCTACATCACCATTACACCCCCCACCCTTGCCAAGGCCAATTATATGTCTGCAAAGTTTCTTTTAAGTCACTGAAGTATTTTCCTAGTTGCCAGAGCTATGACCACTGTATTGGGGACATTTGTAACATTTGTGTCTTAGTTTTGGTTTTTTACAAAATAGAGTACCATGTAAGAAGTTTCTGATGCATCATCAGGTAACTAATTGTTTTTTGCACCCAATCTCGCAATAGGCTTTGGGACCCAAGGGCCAAGCAGCTGATTGGATAAAGAGTAGGCCAGGAAAAAGAGTTGGACTACACTCTGTTGGTAATCACACTACTGTCGAGCTGATAGGCAGGGATCGTCCAGGGCTCTTGTCAGAAATCTTTGCGGTGCTTGCTGACCTCCACTTCAACATAGCTGCTGCTGAAGTTTGGACCCACAACACTAGAATAGCTTGTGTCCTTTATGTCAATGATGATACTACCTATCTTGCTGTAGATGACCCCTGCAGATTATCTCTGATGGAAGAACAGCTCAAGAACATTCTTGGTGGCTCCCAAGATGATGAACATGTGGCTCACACCAGTTTCTCCATGGGTTTTACCCATGTTGACCGACGTCTTCATCAGATGATGTTTGCTGACAGGGATTATGAAAATGCTGACACACCCAATATTGTGGAATATCCTCCTCCTCTCAAGCCTAAAATTTTTGTTGAACATTGTGAGGAGAAAGGGTACTCAGTGGTTACAGTGAAGTGCAAGGATCGACCAAAGCTTATGTTTGATATTGTCTGCACACTTACTGATATGCAGTATGTTGTTTTTCATGCAACCATCTCCTCTGATGGCCCATATGCATCACAGGTATCAAGATCATTCTCTTTGCCAAATTTGTGGGATTTTTTGTACTGTTTCCTTGAATTGACTTAGCTTTTGCCTAAGCTTCTGTTAGATACGTAGACACGATGCTAAAATGATATCATCAGGTAGATTGGAGAGTGTGAGAAATTAAGCGTCATCATAGTGGATATCTCAAGATACAAGAGAATTTTACTACATAAATATTAAATTTTCTTGTTATATTTTATGGTTTAAATTACAATTTTTGACAGATACTTCTATTGGTATCGTCCAAAATATTGACAGATATTCTGTTATATTTTCCAGGAAGTTCGAGGTGCACATTGTTCAACTAAGGCCTTTCTGTTTCTTAGTTATAATAAGTGTTGGAAGTTTAATACTTCCACCTCGATCTTCATTTAGGTTGAAAATATTTTTACCCCCCAATTCAATTTCTAAGTGCATGCATGGCATTACCTTTCATGTGTTTACCATATGCATAAAAAAGTTCAAAGATCCTCGTGATGGTTTGCTTTTTATCCCTTTGCTAAGGAAAAAATTCCTCAGTAACCAAAATTAATTTGTACTGCAACATTAAATTTGCTGATGAACAAGAGTTACAGGAGTACTACATTCGACATATGGATGGCTGTACACTTGACATGGAAATGGAGAAGGAAAGGGTTATCAAATGCCTTGAAGCTGCCATTCAACGGAGAATAAGTGAGGTAAGTAATGTCTCAAGCCTTCAATGTTATGGTAGGAAGTTCTGGTTGAAAATATGATTTCTTCAGTCATTGGTACCAGTTACTGAACTGAACAAGTTGATTTTTTTTTACTAACTTGTAATGCTTAGATTGCTTACTGGCCCTTATAGCTTTAATGTTAAGATGCAACAAAAAATTGGGGGGTGGGGTGGGATATTATTATTCAAATTATCAACTGTATGAAATTTTAGGATATGTGAAACTTTACAATGGAATGGAAGAACTAAGTGAGTGCAAATCAAATGACTGGGGGTTTATAGGCATTATAAGCATAAACAAGCAGGAATTGTCATATTATATTACTTTGTAACAAACAGCGCTATCCTGTAGAATAATTTACTTTGGAATTTATGTGATGCTTATGAAACAGGGTCTAAGCCTAGAACTTTGTGCAAAGGATCGAGTTGGCTTACTATCGGAAGTGACAAGGATTCTCCGAGAAAATGGACTGACAGTAATGAGAGCAGGTGTGTCCACTGTAGGAGAAAAGGCAAAAAATGTGTTCTATGTGAGAGATTCTTCAGGGAATCCAGTAGGTGTGAAGACAATCGAAGCACTCCGAAAAGAAATTGGGCTTACCATGATGCTCAATGTAAAGAAAGCCCCGGCTAGCTCCAGGGAACCCCCGGAAGCTAGAGGATGGGCCAAAACCAGCTTCTTCTTTGGCAGTCTGCTGGAGAAGTTCTTGCCGGGCATATGTATGTAACATTTTGGTGTATTTAGACTAATAAAAGTGTCACCAAAGAAAGCCTCTAATTGTCATCAGAACTGTGAATCTTATGATTAATTTTAGATGGTAGATATGTAGGATGAGAAACATTATTAGGACAGCATAATATTCAATATGAAATAGGGCCAAATTTTCTTGCTTTTTCATAGAGCTGGTGACTTATGCAATTAGGTCATAAATTTGGTTTCATGTTGATGTAGGCTGTTTCCAAACTACACCAAAAATTATATAAAGCCACAAGATAATTGAATGTATAACAAATTAACAACTCAAATCAAATCTAGTTTTGTGCAGTGTGAGATCTTGAATTTCTCTTACGTTTTGCTATGTTGAAAAGTTGAGTTTAGCAAAAATAAGTTCAAACAAAAAGTTCAATTTAGTAAAATAAAAGGCTACTCCGTAAGGTATTAATTATGACCTCATGAGAGTTGTAACTATGTACAAATTGAATGCAAAGTTCTAAAAGGTCAATCGAGGGTTAGTTCAAGGGGTAAGAAGTTTGTATACACAAAAAATGTTTCCTAATTTGAACAAAAATAAAGTGTAAAATTAAAGATATTGAATAAGGTGATTTGAGCATAACAGAATGATAGGAGGTTGAGTTGTGACGAAGTTAGAATCTACTCCGTAATAATAACCATATAAAGAATGGAGTTTGCGTCTTGCGTCGTAATACACCAGTACCTTAACACAAAAATGTTTTCTTATAAATATTTTGAGGTCAGATTATATATTAAGCATGTTGAACGAAGGGAAAATCATAAAGTAAACAATGAACATTATACGTTATTATGTGCAATTATAAAAGATGCGGTATTGCCAAATCAGTGTGATCTGGAATATGACAATTTCAGGTGTTGATGTTCCTACAAATATTGCTTCAACAATCAACATGCCTGTCTTTGACTTTGAGAATGAAGAGTTTTTGAACAAGCTAGCAAACATCTCGTTGTCAAGCTTGTTTTAATGGCAACTTGTGTATAATAATTAATTAATAAATTTAACTATATGAGTAAATGGAACTCTTCCACCTCCTAACACATATATGAGTTAATGGAACTCTTCCACCCCCTAAGATCGAAGTACATATTAAGTTTGACTCTCCTTGATTCTTTGTTATTATATTTTAACTTTTATGCTTGTCAATGCATAATTTTAATCACTAACATATTAATTTTTTAGATTTTTTTTTTCTTCAAACTCAACTTATAAGAGTAATAGATGAAATGAAATCGGAAATAAATTAGGGTATAATTAGTGTTAAAGCTAATTATCTTTCCAAGAGGGTTCAAATTAAGAGTTATAAAAGATATTTTTGACAATAATATTACAAAATATAAAGTATATAAAGGTTATATAGAAATATTTCATTTGGGTATATATATGGAATATGATTGTCAAACTAGAAAGAAAATATCATAAGGTATAAATAGTTTACATAAAGAATTTGCAAAAAAAAAAAAAAAAAAAAAAAAAAAAAAGCGAAAAAGGCAGGAAAATTTTCACAAGGTAATGTCAAGTGTCATTGGTTATTCGCTTTTAGTATATAAGTTAATTAATAGAAGATTTATTACGGAGTACTCAAAATCATTGAAAAATCAGATACTTTTGTCGACTATTAAAAACTATCCGAAATTATGACTTGAAAATACGAAATTGATCAGATTTCTGAAATTAGAATGTCAAACTCGACACCCTTCGATCTAGATCAACCATTGATCAAGTTCAAACACTTTTGCTTGTATAATACATCAAATTAAGTAGTTTATTTTCACCATATGCATAAAAACTAATTAATTAGTTTGTTCATATGATATCTTATCTATATTATTATTAAAACTCATAGGACAACATGCTAACGCCATGCGTCATCCTTATTTATTATTTGGTGTCACATGTGCGCCATGTAGAGCTGTCAAAAGCTAACCCGATCTGAAATACCGACCCGAACCCGATTATTAACCGACCTGTTTGAACCCGAAAAAATGGTAACCTGAACCCGATATGACCCGACCTGAAACCAACTGTAGACCCGAGTTAACTTGAGTATTTGAGACCCGATCCCGAACATGAATAGATCTGCAAATGAACCGACCTGAATATAACCCGTAAATTATTGACCTGAACCGAACTCGACCTGAACCGAGATTGACTCAAACCTGTTTTAACCCGTCAAAACCCGAGTTTAACCCGACCTGTTACTAACCCGACCCAAATTTAACCCGACCCTTATTATACCGACCCGAATTTATCCCGACCTGTTATTAAACCGACCCGAATTTAACCCGACTTATTACTAACCCGACCCGAAATTCAACTCGATCTGTTACTAACCCGACCTAAAATTAACACGACTTGTTATTGACCCGACCCAAATTAAATCCGAATTGCTCCAGACCCATTTCGAACTCAACCTAACCTGTTATTAATAGACCTGGCAATCGTGTCGTGTCATGTCGTGTTCGTTTTCGTGTCGAAAATTAAACGGGTTGGGGAAGGTCAACACTAACCCGACCCATTGAATAAATGTGTCGTGTCGTGTTCACCCAATTAATTAATTGTGTCGAAAACCCTTAACACTAACCCACTTTTTTCGTGTTCGATTCGTGTAGTGTTGTCGTGTTGAATTGAAAAAAATTGGTCTTGTTCAATAGATTTATCAATAATTTCATAAATTATTAGGGTTTTATATTAGGCGGGTTGAATCGTGTTAATTTCGTGTTGAGAATTTCAATATTAACCCAACCTGTTTAATTAAACGTGTCATGTTGTGTTGACCCGTTTAATTAAACGTGTTGAAAACCCTTGATACTAACCCGTTTTTTTCGTGTTCGGTTTGTGTCGTGTTATCGTGTCGTGTCAATTTTTGTCAGCTCTATTAATTGACTTGAGCCGATTTCAAATCACCTTAAATTCAATTTAAACCACCTTATTAATATTGATCAAAGTACAGTTATATAGTTACGTTGTCACTTATTATTTATATCTTATCTAAACTTATCTGAACTAATTAGCTCGAATTTAAACTTATGTGAAATTATTTCTCTTATAATAATTGAAGAAATTGATAATGATTAAACGTGAACCGAAACCCAAATTAACCCAATATTTGAGACCTGATCCCGAACATGACCCGACTTGGAAATGAACCGACCTGATTGTAACCCACAAATTATTGACTTGAACCGAACTCGACTCGAACCTGAGAATGACCCGACATGGAAATGACCCGACCTGAATATAACTCGCATATTATTGACTTGAACCGAACTTGACTCGAACTCGAGAATGACCCGACCTAATTATAACCCGCAAATTATTGATTTGAACCGAACCCGACTCGAACCCGAGAATGACCCTAACTAGTTTTAACCCGTGAAAACCTGAATTAAACCCGACCTATTATTCACCCGATCCGAATGTGAGTTGACCTATTATTGACCTGACATAAACTCGACGCAAACCCGATAAGATGTATGACCCGACGTTACCCGACTCAAGCATGATCCAACCCGAACTCGACCCGCATAGGTTACGACATTATCCCGAATTGACCCGACCCGAGTTGACCCGACCCACACTTACCCGACCCAAACCCGACCCGTTTACCCGAATTGACAGCTCTAGCGCCATGTGTCATCCTATGTGTATCCTCTTCTTTCATTGCATTGAATTGTAGTAATGTAAAGGTCATTTGAAAAACTCTTCATTGGTATAACTTTAATTTTCTATAATACGGAGTAATGTTTAATTTACTTGAAAAACTCTTTATATGTATAACCTCCACATTTAAATTTGACATATTAATATAGAATATTATATTTTTCACTAACTTATTAATATTGTTATTAACCCTTTTTTATTGATTTTGATCAAACTTATAAATATATGATGTATCGGGGCATCGCCCAGGCCAATAACTAGTTTGAACTTTGATTTGTAAACCTTACACTTAATACTTCGTATTATTAGTCTCAAGCATCGCTTTTAGATGTGAATTGAATTTATTAGACCACATTACTTATTGTTTGGGTCCATTTTACTCCAATTGGGCCGACCCACAAATGATTTAATCAAGGCTCAAGGTTCAACTCTCCAAACAAACATGCCAAGTTAGTCAAAAGCGGCCCAGTCAGCGTGGCAAGCCCATATGACTAGAGAGCCCATTAAAGCCTCTTGAACAAGGTATAAAAACCTTGACTTCTCTCTCTTTCCATCTATCTACATTAAGCCTCAGGCCCTCAAGTATTAAATTCTCTTGCATAGCGTTCTCTTTCTAGAAAAGCACTATACTAACTTCGGCATTGGAGGGGCCTTCCTGGGCAACACCCCCGAAGCTAGTTTATGTGTGTTTGCTATGCAGGAAATCCTTGTCCCAATCACCACTTGGGTCGAGTCTAGTTTTCAGCCCACTATTAAGGTCCATCCGAATGACCTATTGCTTTCACCCGAAATAATTTGGCGCCGTCTGTGGGGAAGACAATTAAAAACAAGCCAAAAAATCAATCACTTAGCAACATGACTAAGAGTGCAAAGAAGACTAATCTTTCTTCGTCCGCCGCGAAGAAAGGTCCTTCTTCTTCTTCGTCTTCAGAGGCTGCCTCATCCGAGAAAGCCTCACCTGAAAGACCATCTCACAACACCGTCCAGCCGTCGAGCTCTCGCCGGCCAAGCCATTCCAATGCTAGGAGCCCAACTCTTATTCACCATTCACAATCTCATCTGAGGGGAACTCCCTAAACGGATCCCACGTCGAAAGAGGTGACTAAATCCTTCGCGGTCTTCATTGACTTCATGAAGGCCTAAGAAAATCAGCAAGTCTCGCCTCCAATCTCCTCGACGCATGCTGATACAATCGAGCGACCGTGGAGGTTGAGGAGGAGGGTAGAGCTTGAGGTTGGAGAACGAGCTCCATCCCATAAAGAGCTCGAGGAGCACTAGGAAGAAGACACCTGGAGGACTGAGCGGAAAAAAAATAAAGAAACCCCCAGTTCTTCAAGAAATCTCAAGCTAGAAGCTTTCGAAGCAGCAACACTGCGTCTGCGCGGCCTGAAATTGTTCGCCAAAGCGTTCACGAATGCATCGGCTCGAGGGAGGTGAGCATTCATAGCCAACATCAATGACCAAGAATTCGGCCATAATGTTCCCAACGGCCCGGAGCAAGGGGAAGGCGGTAATGACTCCTTCCAGGTCTCCATTTTTCTCGTGGATCCTGGAAGAAAAAGTGCCAACAGTGAAGATCCAAGCGCACATCACCTACAATGGAACTTCAGATCCGAAGGAACATATAGGCCTCATACGAAGAGCATATGTACCTAAACCCTTTGTTCGAAGCAACTTGGTGCAAATACTTTCCTACAACACTAAAAGGAGTTGCCTAGGCATGGATTGCGAAGGGGGTGGAAGAGGGGTCAACATTGGATAGGAAGACCTCTCCTACAAATTCAAAAGCAAATTCTCTACGGCAAACCGTCGAGAGAAGACCATTGCTGAGCTCATGAGTCTATAGCGGGGGGACGGAGAAAGTCTGCGGAACTACCTAACTCGGCTCAGCAGTGAGTCCTCCAGAATCACAAATCCAGATCAAGGGCTGGCCGTTTTCGCACTTCAAAACGAGCTGAATGTGGGAAAATTTCTTGACTTCATGGTCATGCAAACCCTGTAGACCTTGGAGGAAGCCCTCGATGTTTCGAATAAGTACATCCGAGCCGAAGAATTGAGCAAAACCAAGTCCCAACCCAAGACTGGGAAAACTAAAGGACATCAGTCCAAAGGCCAGGGCCAGAAGAAAGGGAAGGCAAAAGCCTTAGAACCTCATTCGGCACCTGAGTCGAAGAAAGAGAAAACCCCATTCTTGGGGAAATATGAATCCTACACTCCTCTTGCTCTTCCGCGTGCTAAAATCTATAACATAACGAAGAACGATGAGAAGTGGAAAAAGCCGAGGGCGCCACCATCGTGGCACTAAAGCAAAAACTAGGACAAATGGTGTGAATTCCATGACGCTCATGGACACAACACAAAAGAGTATATCCAGTTGAAGGATCAGATTGAAGATCTAGTCCGAAGAAGATACCTGAAGAAGTACCTCGCAGATCGTCGCGTGGAAAAGAAAATCGAGCTGGGTACTCAGCTACAGCTTGATTATAACCGAAAAAAGGAAAAGTCGCAGGACAAAGAAATTATTGGCATCCTTGTCATTTCCGGGGGGACGAGCTCCAGCAATGCCCGTAAGCGCCACCTGAGGAGTCTGACTCACCAGGTCAATTGCGCCTCAATTCGAGGTCCAGAATCTTTGGTTCCGAACATTAAGTTCATAGCCGAAGACTTGCGGGGGATAGCATACCCCTATGACGACCCGCTGGTCATCATAACGGGAGTTGCGAACCACAACGTCTGGCAAACCCTCGTGGACGGTGGTGGCGCAATGAACATCATATTTCGGTATGTCTACGACCGTCTCAAGCTTCAAACCAAGGACCTAAGTCCAGTGCCCTACCCAGTCACTGGATTCAACGGTTCTTCGGCATACCTTGATGGGAAAATCACTCTTCTCGTCACCATCGGCAAAGACCGAGCAGCTAGGAACATTATGGCCGAATTCTTGGTCATTGATGTCCCGTCTGTCTACAATGTAATTATGGGGAGACCCATGATCCATCAAGTCCAAGGAGTCGTCTCCACGTATCATCAGTTGATGATATACGTGTTAGATGAAGGCTTCGCTGAAAGGTTCCGAGGGAGCCAAGAGGCCGCCCGCAAATGCAATAACAACTCCATCAAGCCCTCCAAAGATCATCGTGAGGACGAGGATGGAGACGAAAAATAAAGAGAAAAGGACCGAAGCACTAAGAAGCAGAAAGGCCTAAGTGCTTCGACCTAAGGGACTCCACAAAAACAATGGGGAAAGAAAGGGCTGGCTCATCTTCTGAAGCAGCAGATTTAGAAGGCCAGCCGAAGTCCGGAAAACGTGCTGACATTGAAAGTAGGCCGGACAATGAAGAGCCCGGTTCCAAAGCAATGGACCTGGACCATTAGTCCGAGTCAATTGAGTTGACCGAAGGAGACCTAGAAAAACTTGTGAGCATCGGGCTCGGACTTGATCCGAGTATCCGAGTTGAGCTTATCCAACTCCTTCGGGACCACCAAGATGTGTTCTTTTTCTCAGCTGCAGACATGCCTGGGATCGATCTGGAGCTCATCTCCCACAAGCTGAATGTCAACCCAAGATGTCGACCTGTCAAGCAAAAGAAGTGGAATTAATCCGCAAACAAAAATCGTGACATCATTGCTGAAGTCAAAAAACTTTTGGATGTAGGCTTCATCGATCCCTGTATGTACCCATAATGGTTTGCTAATGTGGTGATGGTCTAGAAGGCCAATGGTTCCTGGAGAATGTACGTTGACTTCACGGACCTAAATAGAGCTTGTCCGAAGGACTTCTATCCCTTGTCGAGAATCGATCAACTAGTCGACTCGACAAGTGGCCATGCTCTGCCTAGTTTCATGGACGCGTTCTCGGGGTATCATCAGATCTTCATGCACCCCAATAATCGAGCAAAAACGACATTCGTTACGAACACCGGGGTGTTCAATTACAAAATGATGATGCCCTTCGGATTGAAAAATGTCGGGGCAACGTATAAAAGGCTGGTTGATCAAGCTTTGGCAAGCAAAAGGGTCGCAACATGGAAGTCTACGTTGACGATTCAATCGTCAAAAGCAAAAATGACATAGACCATGTGGCGGACCCTGGCCAAGACGTTCGCCACCTTAAGAAAACACCAAGTGCAGCTGAATCCGAAGAAGTGTGTCTTCGGCGTGAAGTCAGACAAGTTCCTGGGTTTCATGGTCAACAAAAAGGGGATTGATGCCAATCTTGCCAAAGTTCAAGTAGTGCTTGATCTTCCCAAGCCGAAGACAAAAAGGGATGTTCAGTGATTGACCAGAAGAATGACAGCCTTGTCCAGGTTCATCTCTAGAGCTTTGGATAAGGGGATGCCCTTCTTCAAGGCTCTAAAGCTGCCAAAAACTAAAGAGCTCATTTGGGAAGATGAGCAAAAAGAGGCCTTCAAGAAGCTCCGGGAGCATCTGGCTTAACTCACGACGTTGGCACGTCTAGCCGAAGGAGAAACTTTGTACTTATACGTGGCAGTCAGCCCAACCACTGTAAGTGCGGTTCTGCTGAAGGAAGAAGATAAAGTCCAGAAGCCGATCTAATTCCTCAGCTACACTCTGACGGGCGCCGAGACCCACTTCCCTCTACTCAAAAAAGTTGCATACGCAGTAGTGGTAGCTGCTCAGAAGTTGAGGCCCTATTTTGACTGCCATCAGATAATGGTCTTGACAGATCAACCCCTGGAAAAAGCCCTTGGCAAAGTGAAAAAATCTAGCAGGTTAACGAAGTGGGCCTTCAAGCTCACTGAGTTCAGCATACGCTACCAGCCGAGGACAGCAATTAAAGCACAATCTCTAGCGGATTTCCTGACCGAATGCTCATACCAGGAGATGTTGGATGAAGAAAAGAGGACCTGGACCATTTTTAAGGATGGATCTTCCGCCATTAATGGTTCGGGGGCGGGAGTAGTACTTACCTCACCTGAAGGCAATTCCTTTGAGTATGCACTCAAATTTGCGTTTTGAGCTTCAAACAACGAAGTAGAATATGAGATAGCAATTGCTGGCCTAGAGTTGTGCATATGATTGGAAGCCGAACATGTCTGCTTGAAAACAGACTCTCAGCTTGTTGCAAATCAAATCCGAGGCGAGTATGAGGCGAAAGAGTCCTCAATGATTGCTTACCTAGAAAAAATCAAAACAATAATTGTGAAGCTGAGAACTTTCGGTGTCGAGCTGATCCCAAGGGGTCAGAACGCCCAAGCCGACACACTCTGCAAAATAGAAAGTTCAACTCTAACTGTGTTGAACTAATTTGTTTATGTGGAGGTGTAGTGAGAAAGAAGTGTTAATGAGGCACCTGAAGTTCGCACCATCACACCTAAACCGAATTATATAGACCCCATCTTAGCTTACAAGCTTCAGGGAGAGACTCCCAAAGACAGAAACCTAGCCTCCAAGATGAAGAGAATCAGTTCCAGATTCATTGTCTTCAGAGGAGAGCTGTTGAAAAAATCATTCTTAGCCCCACTATTAAAATGCTTGGGACGAACAAATGCAGATTATATCTTTCGGGAGATCCACCTCGGCATCTGTGGTAACCACATCGGGGGAAGAGCCCTGGCCCACAAGGCACTAAGGGCAGGGTATTACTAGCCAACCATGATCCTAGACGCAAAAGAGATGGTGAACAAATGCGAAAAATGCCAAAAATTTGCACCGGTCATCCATCAACCAACAAGGGACCTTCAACCAGTCCTGAACCCACTTCCCTTCGCTCAATGGGGGCTAAATATTTTGGGGCCATTTCCTGATGCTATGTACCAAAAAAGATGGTTGATAGTCGCTATAGACTACTTTAGCAAGTGGATCGAAGGTGTTTGTCGAGGAAGCTTCGAACATCAATGAGCAGACTGTTAGGAAATTTATCTGGCAGAACATCATCACTCGCTTCGGAATCCCGAAGGTGTTTGTCTTCGATCATGGAAGGAAATTTGATAATCTGCGGCTGAGGCGGTACAGTGATTAGTTCGGCATCAAGTTGGCTTACTCTGCGGTTTTCCATCCGCAAAGTAATGGTCAAGCCGATGCTGCAAATAAGAAGATCCTCAATACACTCAAGAAGAGGGTAGAGGATCAAAATTCCAAGTGGATAGAGGAACTTCTTTGTACCCTCTGGTCCCTTCGGACAACTAAAAAAGAAGCTACGAGACATTCACCCTTTGAGCTGGTGTATAGATCTGAAGTTGTGCTTCCAGTGGAAATAGGCATTGAAAGTCTGCGAGTGCATAACTTCTCAACCGAAGAAAATGAGCAACTTTTGAGAGAAACCCTCGATTTTCTAGATGAAGTCAGAGATTCGTCTCGAGATAGAATAGCGGCTTACAAACAGAGAATCAGCACGTTCTACAACCGAAGGGTCAATGCAAGACCACTTAAAATTAGGGACTTGGTTCTTTGAAATGCCGAAGCAGTTCAGAAAGGCCGAATTCATGGGAGACTCTTGGCCACTTGGGAGGGTCCCTATGAGATGTATGATGAGCTTCGGCTTGGAACTTTGCCAGTTGGATGGAACCGAGCTGAAAAACCACTAGAACACCGATGTACTGAAAAAATTCCACGTGTAATCCCTTCGGAGAAGAACAATCTATGTAAGTAAATCTTTTGCAAATCAATGAAAAGGCCTCCGAGCCAAATTTTGTTAATTCTATAAGATTTTCTTTTTTCATATTTATTTTTCCAAGGGTTTTCTTTCGGCACTGTCCAAGGTATAGCCCATCAAGAGGCATTGTACCTCGTATTTCCTTAAAACCCGCCCAACAAGGAACAATGGTTTCACAGCCGAAGTATTGCCAGCCAAAGGCATTGAACTTTGGATAAACCAGTCTCTTGGGGCAAAGGGGTCGTGGATAAATCTGAAGCATAGCCAACCACCAGCATCGTGCTTCAGATGGTCATATCCAAAGCATAGCCAACCATTGGCACTGTGCTTCGGATAGTCATTCCCCCGCAAAAATCTTAGCTTAAGGGTCGAGAGGATACTGCTCTTGGAATCCATGACTTCTGAGCAACGAACTCATAGACTCTTCCAAATCACAATCGATATTCTTTTAAGTAGTACAGTTTAATATGAGGCAAGGCTTGGTCGTCTGTACTAGCAAACATAAGCAAAGGAAATACTTCAGAAACCCGAAGACCCAAACTTCAGATTTCTAGGGGGCAAGCAGTATGTCAACCTTACCCTTTCAGCGAAATGGGATAAAACATGTCTAGGCCGAAGCTAAACACTTAAAAAAATTACAAAATAGATAAAAAAATACTAGTTATGCAATGAAAACAAACGAGCAAGGTAGTTGAAAGGAAGGGCAATACAATTAAAGCAGCAAGTCCTGCTCGGGCAACTGAGCTACATCAAACCAAGTTCAGAAATTTGGAAAGGAAACATATCCTAAATCGGCAGCCGTCCACAAGGCGGATAAAAGATGTAGGGTTTCGTAGTGACCCGATACTACGCGGAAGGAAACCCACCAAGACCCGCCCCTTAATTAAAACAATTAACAAGCATATCAAACTTAATCCAACAAGATTAAGAACAAGAATTATACCTTTGTCGCGTGCTTCGCTCCCTAAGAGCTCTTACTTCAAAATCCCGAAAACACGAGATCTCCGACGGATCGTACCCTCGACCCGACCAGAGCGTCCTAAGTCTTGAAGGTTAGTCAAAACCCGGACAAAATAACTATGAGTTTTACGAATCAAAGGTTTATTCTTAATTAGAGTTGCCTTTTTAATTCCACTCAAGGTTGTTCATTTCCCAATACCCAAGCTTGGTATTTATAAGGAAATGAACCCTTGATTTTTTCATCCTCCACCAATGTGGGAGTGTTGAAATACAATGATTTATTTAATTTCCAAATTAAATAAATAATCAAGTAAATCATATTGCGACAAGTGGCATGATCACATGCAAAAGAGTGGTGGCCAAGGTTAGGTGGGGGACCATATTCCTTGCTCCCCAAGGCCTTGATTTGGTCCCCACATCCTTGCACAAAACCAGGTCAAGGAAGGCTAGCTGGCTGCCAGCTAGCGTGCCAGCTAGGGCTGCCAGCTAACACTGCCTTGATGCCCAGCACCCTTGCCAGCCAGTGCGTGCTGATGCTGGGCTGTGCTGGTGCTGTGTGCTGGCGCTGGGCGCTGCTAGCACATAGTGCTGGAACTGGCCCCCAGCAGCCCACGCACAAACTAGCACGCACACACACCTTGCGCACTATTGCTAGCACAGCCAACATGCGTGCTGCTAGCGAGCCACACATGCTGGCCCCTTCCTTCGCATCGTGCTACGCACCACGCAACACGCAGCACGCTACACACCACGCACTACTCGCACACGCATCAGCCAGTGCCTAGCACTGCTATGCTTGGTGCGAGGCGCACACACACACACATGCACATGCGCCAGTGCCCAGCACTGCGATGGCTGTGCTTGGTGCGTGTGTGGCCCTGCCATGTGCACCTAGGAACCCAGGCTAGCACGCTGCTAGCTGCGATGGGCTGCCTGGTGCTTGTGGTGCTTGCGATAGGCTGCCATGCGCACCCAAGCATCCATGCTAGCACGCTGCTAGCTGTGATGGGCTGCCTGGTGCTTGTGGTGCTTTGCGATAGGCTGCCATGCGCACCCAGGCATCCATGCTAGCACGCTGCTAGCTGCGATGGGCTGCCATGGAACGCCTAGGCTGCGATGGTGCGCCTAGGCTGCGCCTAGCCATGCTAGGTGTATGCTAGCTCGAACTAGCCTAGCATCCACATGGCCAGGCCAGTGTGTTGCTAGGGCTATGTTCATACTTGTCACTTTGTGATTTTGTGACGCTCGGTCTCGACGCCCTAGGCTCGATATCCGACGTCTGTATTCGTAAAACTCTGTCGACTCATTAAATCCTTTTAGATTAATTCGTCGTCTCGGATCGGTGATTCGATTGGGTTCGACCCGAAGGGTTCAGTTAAGATTAAGTTGTAACATCAATTGTACAATGATATTACTGATCGGAAACGGCCTCCACCTAGGGCATTCCGATCACTTGACCTTACTGAAGAATTAGCTCCATAATAATTTTGAACCCTCTATCGGAAGAATACACTTGTTGGAAGGACATCATTCCTTTCAAACTCCCACTTGTCCTTCCGGACAAGTGTGCATACAGTGTATAGCCTATTTCCTATGTCATTTAATGTTTCTTCGTGAACTATAAGGTAAGATTCTTTATCATCCTTATTACGTTGAGAAGTGTTTCTCGATCTCCGAGTTCGACTGCCAATAAGCAGATGATTTCTAAAATCCAACTGAGCACGGCCATGCATTTTCACAGTCTCGCTCTTCGAGCGGCCTTGTAGATAACAAAACATTTTCCCTATTGTTAGTAGGGGGACAATCCCAGTCTTGTATTGTAATTTCCTCTTACTAAGAGGACATAGTCTCCTGAGTGTTCCCGTTATGATCCCCTGTTACGGCAGACGTTAGGAAACATCAAAGAGTCTAGTACTCAAACAAGAAAACTTCACAATACTCATGGTCGGAGGAAACAAGTTCCGATAGTCATAATGAGAAATGTACTTATGACAGTTTTAAAATTTCTTAAAGTACTCTCATAGGTCTTATCCAGTACAGTTCCAAATTGTGCTTGTGCAAATGATTTATGACCGTCACGTCCTCGCAGCACAAGAAACGGTACTGTAAATCATACAACACACTAATCTATGGCGGTCATCAATCATTTATCCGTTAGATGACCTCGATTAGGGACAATTTTCGATTTAAATATTCAATGTTCACTTAACAGGTGTTTCTTTATCCAAGACATGGTCTTGATACCCTGTTTTGAATATTTCCGTAAATCAAATGGACTCATTATTTAATTCTAAACCACAATTAAATAGTAATGGAGTGAATGATAATTTTGCACAAAATTAATTACTCCATTAATGAATGGTTTTAATATAGTGTCTTACATTAAATATCTTATTTAATTAAAACACATGTACAGGGAATTTTAAAGCCAGACTCCAACATGCTTAATCCCTATCGCCTCAATGTGGTTGTTGTGTTTCACTTGAGGCAGCGGTTTAGTCAAAGGATCAGCTACATTATTATCTGCGCGAATCTTACAAATTCTGATTTCAACTTCGGATTTCCATTCCCTTATCATGTGAAATCACCTTTGTACGTGTTTGACCTTCTGGTGCTCTCTCAGCTCCCTGGCCTGAGCGATAGCTCCATTGTTATCACAATAGAGGTCTATCGGCCCCTTGATTGAGGGTACAACACCAAGTTCGCTAATAAACTTGTGAATCCAAACAGCTTCCTTGGCAGCTTCTGAAGCGGCCAAGTACTCGGCTTCAGTTGTAGAGTCTGCAGTGGTGCTCTGCTTGGCACTCTTCCAGCTAAACGCTCCTCCATTCCGATAGAATATGTACCCCGACTGTAACTTGAAGTCGTCTCTGTCAGTCTGAAAGCTAGCGTCGGTGTAACCTTCAACAACCAGTTCTTTGTGGCCTCCATACACCAGGAATTTATCCTTGTTCCTTTTCAGGTACTTAAGGATGTTCTTGGGCGCAGTCCAATGCGCCTCTCCTAGGTTCGATTGGTATCGGCTCGTTGCACTCCAGGGCATACGATACATCTGGCCTTGTACATATTATGGCATACATGATCGATCCGATTAGAGAAGCATATGGGATCTGATTCATTCTTTCTCGCTCAACAGGTGTCTATGGACACTGTTTCTTGCTGAGAGTTATGCCATGGAACATGGGTAAATGCCCTCTTTTGGCATTCTCCATGTGGAATCGAGCCAGTACCTTATTACTGTAAGTACTCTGGCTTAATCCAATCATCCTCTTGGATCCATCCCCGTAGATCTTGATGCCGAATATGTACTGTTCCTCTCCTAAGTCCTTCATTGAAAAGCACTTTCCCAACCAGCCCTTTACAGACTCCAACAATTTTGTGTTGTTTCCAATGAGAAGTATGTCATCGACATACAGGACTAGGAATGCAATATCACTCCCACTGACCTTCTTGTATACACAAGATTCATCTGGATTTTTGCTAAAACCAAACTTGCTAATGGCTTCATCAAATCGCAGATTCCAACTTCTGCTAGCTTGCTTTAGTCCATAAATGGACTTCTTCAGCTTGCAAACCTTTCCAGCGTTGCCTGGATCGACAAAACCTTCTGGCTGTGTCATATACACAGTTTCTTCCAAAATTCCATTAAGGAAGGCGGTTTTGACATCCATTTTCCATATTTCATAATCGTAATATGCAGCAATCGCTAGGATGATCCGAACGGATTTTAGCATTGCAACTGGTGAAAAAGTTTCATCATAGTCAATCCCGTGGACTTGTCTATAACCTTTGCCACCAATCTAGCTTTGTATATTGATACATTTTCATCCTTGTCTGTCTTCACTTTGAAGATCCATTTGCAACCAATGGGTGTATAACCCTCGGGCAAATTCACCAAGTCCCATACTTGATTTTCAGACATGGAGTCCATCTCGGATTTCATGGCCTCTTGCCATTTTGCAGAGTCGGGGATCGTCATAGCTTGCTTGTATGTCGCCGGCTCATCACCATCCATGACTAGGATGTCCTGATCATCGGTTAAGACGATACCGAGGTATCTGTCTGGTTAAGATCTTTGCCGTTGCGACCTACAAAGGGTAATCGGTTGAGCATTTTCATTGTCAGTTTGATTCTGACCAATCTTCTTAGATGCTTGCAAAGCATCTAGATTGTCAGTTTTGTCAGGTTGACATTGTTTCTTGTCCTCCCGAACTTTGTCGAGTTCGATTTTCCTCCCACTTGTCATTTTGGAAATGTGTTCCTTCTCCAAAAAGACACCATCACGAGCAACAAATACTTTGTTCTCGGATTTATTGTAGAAGTAATACCCTTTGGTTTCTTTTGGATATCCCACAAGAAACACTTATCCGATTTGGGGTGAAGTTTGTCCGAAATTAATCGCTTGACATATGCTTCGCATCCCCAAATCTTGAGAAAAGACAACCTAGGAGGTTTCTTAGTCCATAATTCATATGGAGTCTTTTCAACAGCTTTTGACGGAGCTCTATTCAGTGTTAGTGCTGCAGTTTGTAGCGCATGTCCCCAGAAGGAGATAGGGAGTTCACTAAGACCCATCATTGATCGAACCATGTCTAACAAGGTTCGATTCCTCCGTTCGGACACTCCGTTCCATTGAGGAGTTCTAGGAGGTGTCAACTCCGAAAGAATGCCATTTTCTTTCAAGTGATCGTCGAATTCATGGCTCAAATATTTGCCACCTCGATTCGATCAAAGTGCTTTAATTTTCTTGCCAAGTTGATTTTCAACTTCTTTCTCAAATTCTTTGAATTTTTCAAAGGATTCAGATTTATTCGACATTAAGTAGATATAGCCATATCTACTACAATCGTCGGTGAAAGTGATGAAATATCGGTAACCTTGTCTTGCGGGTGTACTCATTGGTCGACATACATCTGTGTGTATCAGACCTAATAAGTCACTTGCCCTTTCTCCCAACTTGGAGAATGGATGTTTTATCATCTTGCCTAATAAGCATCCTTCGCAATTTTCAAACGACTCTAAGTCGAATGAGTCAAGAACACCTTCTTGAAGAAGTTTCTTGATGCGTTTGATGTTAATATGGCCAAGACGACAATGCCACAAGTAGGTTTGATTCGACTCGATGGTCTTAGCCCTTTGGTAGTATTATCGATGTTATAAACCTGTTTGTCTAGTGAAAGCACATAAAGACCATTTTCTGAATGTGCCTTACCATATAAAACATTATCAAAATTAAATAAAACAACTATTGTTTTTGATTCGAAATTCGAATCCTTTGGCGTCCAACGCCGATATTGAAATAATGTTTTTGATCACTCTTGGAACATGATAGCAGTTTTCAAGTTCTAGAATAAGCCCTGAGGGAAAAGACAAACTGAGAGTTCCAACGGAGACGGCAGACATCCTTGCTCCATTGCCGACCCGAAGCTCGACCTCTCCTTTCTCTAGCCTCCTATTTATCCTTAGTCCCTGAGCATTGGAACAAAGGTGTGAGCCACATCCGGTATCTAATACCCATGATGTTTTGCTAGCGAAGTTTAAGTCTATAACGAAAATACCTGATGAAGAAGCAACGTTGCCGTTCTTCTTATCTTCCTTGAATTTGAGGCAGTCCCGTTTGAAATGTCCCTTCTTCTTGCAGTAGAAACATTCGGAATCAGATTTAGAAGAGGCTTCCTTTTTGTCCTTGCTGCCCTTGGCAGATTTTGACTTAGGCGGGAATTTCTTCTTTTTCCCTTTAAAGCTCTTCTTTTTGCCCGGACGTTTGAATGGATTGCCCTTCCTCACCATGAGCATGTCATGCTTGCCCTCATCCTTGAGGGTTTGCTCGGCTTGCTTCAATATACCATGAAGCTCGGTGAGGGTTTTCTCCATACTATGCATGTTATAGTTCATTTTGAACTGATCATAGCCTTTGTGAAGGGAGTGGAGAATGATGTCAATTGCGATTTCGGTTGAATACCCAGCATCAAGCCTTTCCATGTTCTCAAATAATCCAATCATTTTGAGGACATGCGGGCTGACTGGCTCTCCTTTCTTGAGCTTGCTCTCAAGGATCTGCATGTGGGTTTCGAACCTTTCAATTCGGGCCTGCTCTTGAAACATATTCTGAAGCTCAGAAATGATCTCAAAAGCTGTCTCCTTTTCAAAGAAATTCTTTTGAAGGTCAGGAGACATGGTGGCCAACATGATGCATTTGACATCCCGATTGGAACTTTGCCATCAGTTAAGGGCAGCCTGAGTGACCTCCTCATTTGGAGCGTCGGGCATTTCATCATCAAGGACGTATTCCTTTTGCTCCTGCATTAGTACAATGCGGAGATTTCTTTGCCAATCAAGAAAGTTTGGCCCGCTCAACTTCTCCTTGTCGAGAATTGAGCGCAAAGAGGATTGGTTGTTTTTTTGAGTTACTTGCAGACATGATTCTACAATTGAAAGAATTTGAAGTGAAAAACCATTCATAAATCAATAAGTTGAAATTTAAAACGTTCCTGCATATATTCAATCTTATTGAGCATTTTATCCACGCATTTAAATGTCCCTTATGGGCGAGAATAAAATGATTCCGAGATCCCAAAGATCAAGAAATGGTTAAACATGCTTTGGCTTGTCTTAATCATTAAATATCTTAAGGTAAGCAATCTAATTGCTAATAGCTCCAAGCTACTCTCGGTTTGATAAAATGTCGCATCTAATGCATCCTTGACATTTTATCTCTTTTGCCACGACATCTAAGGACTCCTTATTGATATCGTTGAGCTTAACAAAGACAACTTGTATACCTAGTATACCTTACGTTCCTAGGGAAGTAGTGATGTCTCGCTTTAGCGTAGTCTATCACGTACGCGCATTAGTTCGGTAAGTGTTGTTCTTGGAACGGCAAATTTTAGCTCAATATTATTAAGGGACCTAGGGTTTCTATGTTGGTTGATTTAAGTGAACTTAACTAATCGTCGCAACATAATAGAAAACCTAGACATGTGTAACACCCCCAAATCTCTCTCTGCGTAAATTGTAGAAAAATACGTATAAATACCGTAGAGATAGGTTTGGGTGTATTACCAATATGATTTAGTAATGCGCGTACGTGATGATTTAAGGTCCTTTTGATTTAAATCCAAATCATTTAATTCAATCCGTCATGATTTCATAATTTAGTACGGAACATAATATCATAAATTCATACGAAACATAAAACATGATTTCATACATAATGTAATAAAATATGATTTAGTACGGAACATAATAATTTATAGACTCATAATAAATTATTGTTTTATACGGAACATAAATTATAGTTTCACAATTAAAATTTTATACGGAATAAATTATAGTTTCATACGATCAAAAAATGTAGTTCCATAATCAACTTTCGAAGGTATCAAACCACATAACGTACCTTGATCAATCACGAGCGATTCACAACTACTTCTCTAAATCACGAACACCCTACATATAATTATAACCTTAATTAATATAAGGTTATCAAATAAACACAACAATTTAATTAAACTACCCTATATGTGCATGAATTAATTATCATTATATAAAATAATTTTCTGTTTATAATTTTAAGAATTTTCTGTTTTTATAAAATTAATTTGTATTAGAAATAATAATTATGAAAATGATTAGTAATATAAATAAGATTAAGAGAAAGGGGGATTAAAGGATGGTGGAAGAACCAATGCAAGGGAGGAGCAAGGGTGGCTGCTGGTGGCTGGAGTGGCGCCTGCTGGTGGCTGCTGGTGGCTGCCGGCAGCAGGTGGTCGCCGGAGGTGGTGGCCGCCGGTGGTGGTGGCCGGAAATTTTGAGGGGAAGGAGAGGAGAAACCGTGAGAACAAGGGGAAGAAGAAGAGAATTCTTGAGGTTTTTGGTGTGATTTTTGGGGTGTATGAAAGGGGTATTTATAAGTGTTTAGGGGATGGGTATATGGCATTTTACGATTTATAATTTATGGAAGTTTTTGATCATGAAATTCCTTTTGGTAGTTTTTAAGCTTGGAATGCAAGGATGACATAGAATAAAATATTTTTAGGTTTAAGAATGGAAGTAAAGAAATTTAAAGATTTTATTTTTAATAAAATAATTTAAAATCTTTGTAGAAAAACCATGAATGGTCGAAAATATTGAGCAAAATATTACTCAATATTTTCGGACCTATCATGTTAGTTTAGGGATTTTGTAAAATAATTTATTTGTCAAAAACTTAAGAATAAAATCAATTTTTCTTGCTAGATTATTAGGGTGGCCGAATTTGGACAATACTAAGGTATAAAAATCAGATTTTTAATTATATAAAGTTTAAAATATTATTTGATAAATTTTGGAAATCATTTTATTTCATAAAAATAATTAATTTAGCAAATAATTAATAAAAATCTGATTTTTAATGTATAAAAATCCGAAAATATGCTTCATTTTAGTTTAGGAATTAATTTTATTTTATGAAAATACTTTTATTTAGAGAAAAATCAGATTTTTAATTACAAAAATTCAAAAATGATATTTATTTAGTTTTAGGAAATTAATTTCATTTCATGAAAATAATTAGTTTAGCAAGATATTAAGTAAAATTGGATTTTATTGGGAAAATCCGAAATTATATTTACAAAAATCAGATTTTTAAATTCGAAAATGCCTCTAATTTTATTAATTAATATAGTTTTGTTTTATTATTTATTTAATCAAAATACTACTTATAAAATTTTTAGTTTATCCATTTAATTAAAATAAATGATTTAGGCGCCAAAATTCAAATATCATTTTGGCTCCAAAACTGAAATACTCTTAAGTTAGAAAATACGTCGAAAATACGAGACTAAATACTGTTTAATTTAGAAAATGCCTTTCAAAAATACGGGGTATTACAGTCTACCCCCTTAAAAGAAGTTTCGACCCGAAACTAGGCAGAGTGATGAGGAAAGTAGAAAGAATTTCTTATTTGAAAATAGCTTTTAGTTAATTAATTTCATGCACATGCTAAACATTCTAACTAGACACAGCCTATTGCTAACTTAGAGGGTTGGGAACAGGTGCGCGCGAAACTCTATCGCATTCTACCCCCCTTACAAGAGTTACGCCCCCGTACCTCGACTACTAACCTCCAGAAACAGATCTGGGTAGCGTTTCCGCATCTCGGCTTCGGCTTCCCATGTTGCTTCCTCGACCTTGTGATTGGTCCATAACACTTTCACAATTCTCACATCTTTTTTTCTTGTGCTCCTGACTTTAGTATCGAAGATTTTGACAGGTCTTTCTTCATAAGTCAGATTTTCGTCCATTTCTATGTTCCTGGGTTGTAGTACGTGAGTCGCATCAGGTATATACTTTCGGAGTTGGCTCACATGAAATACGTTATGGACCTTTTCTAGCTCATTGGGTAAGTTCAACCTGTATGCCACCTTTCCGATCCGTTGGGTAATTTCGTATGGTCCGATGTACTTGGGACTCAATTTTCCTCTTTTCCCAAATCTCATAACCCCTTTCATAGGTGACACTTTCAACAACACTTTCTCTCCTACTTGATATTCTTCTTCTCCTCTCTTCGAATCAACATAGCTTCTTTGCCTATCTTGGGCTGCTTTCATCTTTTCTTGTATCAATTTTACTTGTTTAACCATGTCTTCAATCATATCTGGTCCAAGTACCATCCTTTCACTGATATCACTCCAACAGACTGGGCTTCTACATTTCCTCTCGTATAGGGCTTCGAATGGTGTCATCCCGATACTTGCATGGTAACTATTGTTGTAGGAGAACTCAATCAAATCCAGGTGGTCTTCCAAGATCCTTGATATTCCATTACACATGCCCTCAACATATCTTCCAATGTTTGGATGGTCCTCTCGGTTTGTCCGTCAGTGGCAGGGTGGAACGCCGTGCTCATTAGTAGTTTCGTCCCCATTGCTTTTTGCACACTTTGCCAAAAGTTGGATAGGAATCTCGAATCCCTGTCTGACACAATGTCGCTTGGCACCCCATGGTACTTGACTACATACTTAACATAGGCTTTTCCCAATTGCTCCATGGACCAAGTATTTTTCATGGGTATAAAGACCGTTGTTTTCGTCAGTCGATCCACAATTACCCAAATGGTGTCATTTCCTGCCCGAGTTTTGGGTAATGCCCCAACGAAATCCATAGAGATGGAATCCCACTTCCAACTAGGCACTTCTAATGATTGGACCTTCCCTTGTGGTCTGCGATGTTCAATCTTTACTTTCTGACATGTCAGACATTTAGCCACAAATTCTGCAACCTCTCTTTTCATATTGGGCCACCAAAACATTTTCTTCATGTCCTTATACAATTTATCCCCTCCGGGATGCATTGAATAAGGAGAACTATGAGCTTCTTCCATCAACCTTTGCTTAATGTCTCCACGGTGCTGTGGGACGCACCATCTTCCCTTAAAACGAAGTCCACCATCTTCATCAATGGTGAAATCCGATACCTTCCCTTCACTCATTTTCTCTTTTATATTTTTCAACTTTTCATCCTCCGACTGACTCTTCTTAATTTCCTTGAAAATCGACGGTCGAATAATCTAAGCGTTCAACATCCGACTGACTTCTCCTTGCTCTACCACCTCCAAACTCATCTTTTGGAACTCGATACACAGTTGGTCCGGCAATATCATCGCATATATCGAGTGTCTTGACTTCCTACTTAAGGCGTCGACCACTACATTAGCCTTACCCTCATGGTACTGGATTAGCAGCTCATAATCCTTGATGAATTCTAACCACCTTCTCTGTCTATTGTTCAATTCCTTTTGGGTGAAGATATATTTTAGGCTCTTGTGATCGGTGAAAATTTTACAAGTTACTCCATACAAGTAATGCCACCAAATCTTCAAAGCAAACACTATGGCAGCAAGTTCCAAGTCATGCGTTGGGTAATTCTGCTCATATGTCTTTAGCTGTATTGAGGCATAAGCAATAACTCTTCTAGCTTGCATCAAACCACATCCTAACCCAAACTTTGATGCATCGCTGTACACTTCATACTCCTTGCTTTCATCAGGTAATGCTAACACAGGGGCTGATGTCAGTTTTTCTTTTAGGGTTTGAAATGCCTCTTCACACTCAGGAGACCAATTGAACTTACATTCCTTTTTCATCAAGTTGGTCATTGGTCTTGCTATTTTCGAAAAGTCCTTTATAAACCTCCGATAATACCCGGCCAATCCCAGGAAACTCCTCACCTCTGACACATTCTTTGGGGCTGGCCACTCATGTACAGCTTGGACCTTAGCTGGGTCAACCGAGACTCCTTCCTTAGAGATTACATGCCCCAAAAAGGCGACTTCCTCTAACCAGAACTCACACTTAGAGAGTTTGGCATATAACTGATGCTCCCTTAGTAACTGTAACACTTTCCTCAAATGGTCTTCATGGTCCTCCTTACTACTCGAGTAAACTAGAATGTCATCAATGAATACCACTACAAACTTGTCCAAATAGGGTCGGAAGATTCGATGCATCAAATCCATGAACACTGCCGGCGCGTTTGTCAACCCAAACGGCATTACTGTGAACTCATAATAGCCATAACGGGTCCTGAAAGCAGTCTTAGGAATATCTTGCTCTGCAATCCTTAACTGGTGATAACCCGACCTCAAATCTATTTTCGAGAATGTTCCTGCTCCCTTTAATTGGTCAAACAAATCATCGATCCGAAGTAATGGGTATTTGTTCTTGACGGTGACATTATTTAACTCACGGTAATCAATGTATAACCGTAAACTCCCGTCCTTTTTCTTCACAAACAATACTGGAGCTCCCCAGGGTGAGGAACTGGGTCTAATGTATCCCTTTTCAAGCAAATCTTCCAATTGGGCCTTTAGCTCTTTCATTTCAGCTGGGGCCATTCTGTATGGAGCCTTGGAAATAGGTCCAGTTCCAGGAACCAAGTCAATCGTGAATTCCACATCTCTTTCTGGTGGCATGCCTGGTATTTCATCGGGAAATACATCGGGAAATTCTTCCACAACAGGTAACTTTGTATCACTCTTCCCTTCTTCACCCCTTATCTCTTGGAGGCTACACATGAATAACGGATACCCTTTCTTGAGGCACTTCTGAATTTGTAAAGCCGAAATAATCCTTATTCCTTGACTTTTCCCTTCCTTCTTATAAGTCACCCTGGTCTTTGCTGGGCCATAGAGCGTGACTTTTTGTGCTGAACAATCTATCTGAGCTTTGTACTTTCCCAACCAGTCCATTCCCACAATCACATCGAGGTCTTTGAGATCGAACTCAAGTAGGTCCGATGGAAACTCTACTTCAGAAATAGTTAGGGGTACATTCCTAAAAAGTCTAGAACACTCCCTAACTTCCCCCGTTGGAATAGCTACATCCAAGGAGACTGACTCTGGACTTTCTAACTGGAGACTTTCTATTACTGTCTTAGAAATAAAAGAGTGCGATGCACCCGAATCAAATAAAACTTTCACAGATAAAGAACGTATAAGAAAAGTGTCAATTACCACATTACTGGAAGTCTCAGCTTCACGGCTATTCATTACGAAAATCCGTCCCTTAGAAGTGTTTCCACCATTGCTGATTCCAGTGTTCTGGGCAGGTCCGCTAGTTTGAGGGGGTTTTGGGGGATTCCGTCCATCCTGAACCTTTCCATTCTTCAAATCTGCTTCCTTTTTGAAACACTCGTACTCTCGGTGTCCCAATTTTTGGCAGTATCGGCATGTCACTTTATTGCCTGCACAGTCCTTCCCCGGGTGGTCCTTCTCACATCTCTTATAGAAATAACTTCTCTTGTTTCTCTCCTTGTTCTCTCTATTCTCACCACCATGGTTTGAAATTCTCCGAAAATTCCCTTTAAAGTCCCTCTTATCCCCATGATTCCCATTCCCAAAACTCGCATGGTTCTTGGGCCTCTTATCGCTCCCTTGGGGCTGATCATTGGACTTTCTTTTCTCCCCAGACATGCTCCCTAGCTCTCTTCCCTTGATCCCATACAAATAGGCGGCGCGGCCATACACCTCATCTAGACTCTCAAAGGTTGCCCCACCCAGTTTTCCTTGCAGATTCCAAGTTAACCCCTGCTCGAATCTTTGTGCTTTGATAGCCTCTGTTGGTACTACTTCTGGTGCAAACCTCATCAACTCTAAGAACTTAGAATAGTACTCACTCACAGTCATAGTTCCCATCCTTAAGTTAGTGAACTCCAAACATTTCTATTTCCTCAAATGATCAGGATAGAATTTTTTCCTCAAAGCTACCTTGAAATCCTCCCAGCCAAAATTAGGGTCTACCATCAATTCTTCTTTCTTTTGGGTCCACCATAAGTCAGCTTCTTCCTTTAAGTAGTATACAACATTATTAATCTTCATATTGTCTGGACAGTTGATTGCATCAAACAACTTATCAAATTCTCGGATCCAGTTTTCAAGACTAGCTGGGTCCTCTTTTTCTAAGAAAAAGGGTGCTTTGGCTGCAGCTACACCCTTAAAGACTTCACCAAAAGTATCCCCCTTTCCTGAACCCTTCCCTTGGTTTGATACTTGGGTAATGTTTTCAGCAAGATCGGTTAGTGTCTTAAGGACCTTGCCCATATTGGAACCAGCTTTCTTATTCTTTAACTTTAAAGACATATTTCCTGATGTTCACATTTGAGAGAAAGAAGAAAGAAAAAAAAATTAAAAAAATTCATATACATAAACATAGAAGAAATCAAGCAAATACTTTATTATTATTAATTAATATTCAAGTACACTTTATTATGCATATAATTTATTGAAACAATCATAACATAAATCATTTAATTGATCACTCCTCTTCTACTGGGTCAAACTCTTGATCTTCATTGTTAATCTTCTTGTTACCATTGGGCTCCTTCAAGTAGGTTGGTACATAGTCACTGTAGTTTGGGGTTTGGCCTGACTTTGGATTTGGGTTTCCTTGAGGGTTTGGGTTGTTGGGTTGTGGAGGAGGGGAAGAGTTGGAGCTAGAAGATGATGAGAAGTCATGGACTCTAGGCCTTTTTAGAATTTGGGCTTTTGTTTGAGATTTTGGATGTTCACAAGGTATAGGTACATTGTACTGAGAAAAGTGGGAAGGATGAGGGTAGTTCTTACGCCGTCCGAGTGGTGGAATGGATTCATCATCAGAAGAGTCAAAGTCTCCCTCATACTTTGGGTAAGAGAAAGGAAGTTGAGCATTTAGATAACAGAGTTGGTCAACCTCTCTTAATGTGTGGTGAGGGGTAAGTTTAGGTGGCTTGACAGACTTGCTCTTAGGTTCATAGTTACGCTCCAAATAGTGTAGGTCATTTTTGAAACGGGTCAAGGTGGCTAGCCATTTTCCTTCATGGTGATGCCTCTCATTCCAAAGCCCATCCTCCTTAATCACATCCCCATACTTCTCAAGTAAAGGGTATTACTTCTTAATCTTGGGTATGGGCTAATGCCAACAAAACTAGCCAAGGAGGTTGAGTAAAAACTTCAAGGTTGTACTTCTCATAATAGTGTAGAGCTAATACTGTTATTCCAGTCACAAAGTCGCTAACACTGATTGCATCAGTTTTCAAGTAGTGAATGTTAAAGTACTTCTTCCTAATATCATTCAACATCTGTTTAGAAAACAATAACTCAATAAGTATTCATACCAATGTTCACAAACATATAAGTTTAACATATATGGGCCACATATATACTCAAAAATCATGTCCATGGACTTCTTCAAAAGTTCATAATATACTTATCTTATATGCACACATAGTCTTTGAAACTTAAAAAAAATTTCAATTCATTTTCTTTTGAAATTAATAATGTACTTGACTCATGATATAGGATGGTCGAGCCCGCGTCTCCCAAGTAAGTTACCCACAGCGTCGGGGAGAGCCTTGCCTAGACAGAGAGGCGTACCCATTATAGGCCTCGTTATGAGAACCCGAGCATCCTTTTCTCAATCATCTTTCCAAAGAAGAAAATAGGTTTTTTTTTTTTTTTTTTTTTTTTAAATGCGAAACTCTATCCTATATGCCCATCTTAAGTCTACCCATCCAATTTATTTATTTCAACTTTTAATCTTGTTTTAAGACCCGGCAAACTGATACCACTTTGTAACACCCCCAAATCTCTCTCTACGTAAATTGTAGAAAAATACGTATAATACCGTAGAGATAGGTTTGGGCGTATTACCACCGCGTATAACACAAGGCTTATACAAAAATACTTTTGCACCGGAAAACTTTATTCTTTATTAAATAACCATAATAAAATTCGTTCATAATTCGTGACACAAAAATGATTCAAACTTTTCCTAGCTAGGTGAAATTCCCGTGGACTCCGTATGCATCAATTAATTTCCACCTGAAAAATTCACCTGCTTACCATAAATGATAAACAGGGAAAAGCCAAAACAAAAGCACGTATTAGCAAAGTATGCTAAGTAAGTCATGTGTAAGATAAGTAAAACGTAATTTAAATCATTTTCGTTTAATTAATAAAAGAAATACCAATGCCGTATTCAAATAGAACTTTTTCAATCCAATTCTTTTAATACGAATTAAAACTCAATCGATTCATTCCAACCAATTCCTCACTAAGTGTGCACACCCCCCAAGTGGCTTACTTTATAATCAAAGGTCATACTTGAGGAAAGACTAGGTCATGAAAAGTCCATAGTCTTCTCTAAACCATTCCCTAAGTGGGATTCAACATATCGATTGATTTATTTAAAAACTCGTCTTTAAAAAAAATCCATCACACTTACATAACAACAAACTTGCAAATCATTTCCAATAATTTTCCAATCACAATTTAAGGTCCTTTTTGATTTAAATCCAAATCATTTAATTCAATCCGTCATGATTTCATAATTTAGTACGGAACATAATATCATAAATTCATACGAAACATAAAACAGAGGAAGGGTTCATAATAATTAAATCCCTAAGTACGAACATTAGAGATGCTTAATTAGCACAATTATTAGCATGAGGAACAGAGGAAGGGTTCATAATAATTCGCTATACTTTATGATTCCATCATATAATTAGCCTAACAAAAGGAATAAAACTTCCAAATTCCAATCAAAACAAGTCTAAAGTCTAAACTATTGAGAAACTAATTTTATTTTTTAAAAAATTTAAAAATTAAAAAAAAAAAAAAAAAAAAAATCTAAACCGTGAGATCAATTTTTTGATACCATGGATAGATGCCACAACTAAATTCATCATACGTAGTATCAATTATTAATTCCGCGAACATTGACTAGGTGTCCAATAATTTAATTTAGTGTCCCTCTAAAAACTAAGTGGATGAAACTATTCGAGAGTAATTTACTTTATTCTATAAAAAAAAAAATAAAAAAAAAAATAAAAAAAACAAAAAAAAAAAAAATTGAGATTATATTATAGCATATATGGTTACGTGCAATTGCATGTATAAAGACGATAATCGATGTTGGGTTCATTGATGTACATAATGTACATCAAATCTTTGGTCATATTCTTGTATTTTTAACTTTGTGATTTATCTTTTTTAATGTGAAAAAACTACTCGTACAATTATTGACGTAAAGATAAGGCAAGGTGTAACTTTGCCAAATTTCCAAATTTAGAATGTTGGTTCAAATAAAACCTTTCTCTAAAAGGAATAGATAATTGCGTGAGTAATTTTTCTTTGTGGGGATTTATTATTAGCTATTTGATGGTTGATTTTTCATAGATATAGTATAGTGTTTCATAATGAATGGAAACCTTTATAAGTAAATCAAACAATTATGGCTCTTTGTTTAATTATTTTGGTTTGGTGCTTGAAGATTAATGAGTCATAATTGATTGGGTTTAGTGCATGCATATAGAGAAACCAATACTAGTAGTAAACAACTTTAAAAAAAAATCATACGCACAGTCGTACATCCAAAAAAAACTGATTTTGACACATCTCTTTTTGTGAGAAAAGCATCGTAAACTATGATCTCCAGATAGGCGTGCCAAAACTCATTTTTAGTTTGATAAAATCATTTTCCTAACATAGCAGTTTTGTATTGGATTCATATATGGGGTTCATTTGCACACCAAAAAAAAAAGGGGGGTTCATTTCTATTTAAAACAAATATACCCCCGTTTAAACTAATGAGGGTTTTTTGTGACCGTCGGAAGAAACTGTTTTTCTGTTGTGTGTGCTGCAATACTTGTGATAAAAATGGCTTGATTGTGCATGAATTTGAAACAAGAGAGCCCACGAGAAATGCAAGATCTATAAAGCTAATGTCCTACCATTGATGTTTTTAGTTAGCTACAATGTACACAAAGGTACAAAGTCAAGGCATAGAAGATGACCTAATGACCTATAAATTGGGATTAATAAGTTACTCCCTTTTTTTTTATTTATTTTTTTTAGCTACACTTGAGTTTGTATATTTTCGAGACACAACTTTAACCATCAATATCTTTAATTAGAGATTAGAGATTAGTAAAAATTATGAAAAAAATTCATTTATAAAAATAGACATTATATATGATAAATCCAACAACATATTATATGATCATATTTATATATTACGAAGTATATATTAGTAAAAAAAATTAAGTCAAGGATAACATATGAATAGTATAAAATTTTTCAAGTGTAGCTTTTAAAAAAAAACGGAGAGAGTACAAAAATCTTTCCAACGTTACCTGTAAACGTAGCAATCAGCTGATGCAGCATGGCCACCATCTTCACTATCACGTCTATGGTTTATCTATTGTATTATTGCACATTTGATAACAATATAATGCAACTTGCTACTGTATGGATTTTGAGACCAACAAAAAAATCACTCTTTAGAACAAAAGGGAAAAAGACGGCGCTTAACTAGACAATCAATGTAGTTATGTTCTTATATTGTTAATTAGTCCTTAATCAGTTAGTTTAAAGCGGAAATTAAATCTTCAAGGTTTAGTACAATTCGATCTATCGCTTTGTACCTTGGCATGGCATGCATGTCATGTACCTTCGATATTTTTCATACATGCAACCTACTTTCTATGTTATGAATGATTTGGAAAAATATAACAGTTTTTTCACCAAATACCACTGAATTTTAACATAATTCATTAAATACCACCAATATTTTTCAAATTCACCAAATACTCTACAGTTTTATGAAAATGTCACCACATGCCATTATTGACTTACGGACGTTAACAGCGTTAGTCATTAAAGCTAATAATGCCACGTGGCAACATATAATTGGTTCCCCTTTTAAATTATTTAATATTAGAATAATTATTTAATTAATTATCAAAAAATAAAATAAAAAAAAACCAGCCACCCACTTCCTCCCAGCCAGCCACCACCCGCCGGCGCGGAATCTGACTTGAACCTCGCGTTGGCCCGAAATCCGACCAAAACCCCCCGCGCTGGCCCAAAATCCGACCAGATTCCCTCGCTGGTGCTGCTCCCCTTCCCTTGAACCACAATGTCTCCCTCGACCAAAACCCCCTATCTCCCTTGAAAAAACACTCTCCTAACCACCGGCCGGCACCCAAACCCCCCTCCCCCGCGTCGACGAACTGAATTCGCCTCTCCCGGTGTCATCTCCATCTCATTGAACCACCACATACGCCGAAACCCTAAAACCAAATCTAGGGTTTCTATTTTGGTGTTTTAGGGTTTTGGGGTGGTGGTTTTTGGCAAGTTGGGCGGCGGCGATGTGTGGGAGAGGATTTGGGCTACCGGCGAAGGTGGTGGCCTGAGAATTCTGCTAAGGTGGTGGCTGGGGAATTGGGCTAAGGTGGTGGCTGGGGAAATCAGGAGGGAGAGGGGAATTCGCCTAAGGTGGTGGATGGCCTGGAAATTCGGGAGAGAAAGGTGGCTGGGGTCGAGATTGTCGCCGGCGGGGGGAGGGGGGATGGTCGTCGGCCAGTTGGGAAGTGGACCAGGCGGCCAATAGGGGGTGGGGGTCGAGATTGGGCTGGGGGCGGCAGTGGCTAAGTTGGTGATTTTTTTTAAAAAAAAAATTAATAATTTTTCCAAAGTTAATTAATTAAATAAATAATATTAATAAGAACCAATTACAAGCTGCCACGTGGCACAATTAACGTTAATGACTAACTGAGTTAACGGAAAGGGCATGTTGTGACATTTTCATAAAACTGAAGAGTATTTGGTGAATTTGAAAAATGTCGATGGTATTTGGTGAATTATGTTAAAACTCAGGGGTACTTGGTGAAAAAAACGAAAATATAATCATGTGGAAAATGATTATTTATTGTGTTTTTGCAAATTATATATATACCATTATATGTGTATGTATGAACATATATATTTTACAAAAACCTTTGTAAATAACAATTTTTTTTTGAAGAATTGTAAATAAGTAACAATATTAATGATTAAATAAAGTCTTCAAAAAGTGTGTGTTGACACACCGAAATTTTGTTAATAGTGAAATTTCTGTTAACATTCGAGTGTCAAATTTATGTTTTGGCCTGGAGATAATAATATATTAAAAAATATAAGATAATATATTTTCACGGTCTCAGAAAATATATGTTAACTACAAAGTATATTATTTTTTAAATTCTATATGGGTCATGAGACTCGGATGCAATAAGTCAAAAAGACTTTATCCCCTCTCTACTACCAAAAATTGTAGATACATAATATGGAAAAAGCTTAAAAAAGGCTTTGTATTTTAAATACATATAAAAATCATAGTCATTTTGAGAAAGGAATCAACCCCACAAATTATCAATAAAATATTATTTTCGTATATTTTCTTCATTCTTTATTTGTCATAGGGAAGAGTTAGGGTCTTTGTGAGTTTGTGACTTATTACAATTGAGTCACATGAAACCCCTAAAGTCAACCCTCTTTATATAATAAAGTCATAGGTTAGAGAATAATATATAATTATATTTTCATATATTCTTTAATATTATCTCTTTATTTACATAAATTTGGCATACAAAATTAACATAATTTCTGAGTCCAACATTGTGAAAATGCATAAGAGCAAAGAGACAGAAGGGATAGATATATTACTTCATCTAGCTATTTGTATGATATCATTATTTTGCTAACAAAAACAAGATTAAACTTTGACCTCAAAATTATAAATTTCGTGTAATTTATTTGTATGTAATATGTAATATGACAAATTAGGTTAGTCTCGTGCAATGCACAATTTAAATTTTTTATTTTTATTTTTATTTTTTATTTGTATGTAATATGTATTTAAGAAAAATATAATGAATCATGTGCCTTCTTATTAGATAAATTGAACTATAGCGAAAGATATGATGTTAAATATGGAGTATTATAATCATGTATTATGCATAGCTTTGTAATTTAAATAAAATTTAAAACTTTTTTTTAAGATGTTAGCATTAAGTTACTGGTTTATCTTTCATTAAATTTTTTTTTGAAGAACTAATAAAGAATGAAAACCCCAAAACATACAATACTATATTACTATAAATGTATAGTGTAGGAGGAGATAAGAAGTTTCTAGATAAATGATATAGTCCAACCACTAATTTTTAATTTATTTTTAATCCATGGAAAAATTGTGTAATTAGTCCATTTTATCATAAAATATATTAGAAAATATGCAATTAATCTACTAATTCCAAACCTTTATTTATCTTGGAAAAAAAATGTCTTTACCAAAAGTTTTGGAGGAAATTATTTTTATGAGAAATTGACATGTGTATAGTAATGATGTCAGCGATTATTATTTTAATTTATATTTATAGATAGATGTATAATATAATTACGTTTAAAATACATTTTTTAACTCCGCAAGTAATGTCTTCTGCATTTTTTTAATTAATATTTGTAATAAAGTAACTATCATCATTGATATCCTTTAATTAGGTATCGAGCATATTGGTCAAGTTGCACAAGAAAGATTGCTAAAGAAAGACACTTCTTCTAACTGTTTATGGCATGTTATCATAAAATAAAGCAAAAGAAAGTAAATCAAAATCAGTTATTTTTCTTTTATTTTATTAATTTTACAAAAATCAAGCGGTGAGGAAAAATAATATTAATGTATAACATGCTGAATAATTCATATTATTATGGTCGTCCATTATATACTAATCAATCAATTAAGCCATATCAAGTATATGTACAAAATTTGATATTATTGTCTTTTATTTTTTTGGTAAAACAGGATTTGATACTCAGTTATCTTTGCTAATTACTATGTAAAGTATTTTTGGTGTAGAGAAAGACATGCACGTTAATGCATATAAAACTCATTAAAACATGGAGTGGTGCTATTTTGTAAATAGTTATGGTGTTAATACTTAATACTTTGTAGTTTCTTTAGAGACTACTAGCTACATCGTTAGACCCTTATTTTATTTTTGTTGAATTTAAGGGGCATAGGCTCAATTCATAAGAAATGCCAGATCAATAATAATGTCTAATTTGATATTAGACGACTTAAATCTATAATAGGTCACAATGTCAAACAAGGCCCAACAAAAAGTCAAAGCTCAATAGTGAATGCAATGCTAGATTTCAAAGGTTTTCAAACAAGGATGAGCGCCATTTTTCTCCATTTTACATCTTCTCCATTTTTCTTTTTTGTTTCATCCTATTGTTATTTTTTATACTAGTAGTAAGCATATTATTACTTCGTTACCATCTTATGATTCTTATCCCCTTACACACAAACTACCCACCTCATTTTCAAATACATAGGAGAGCAGGATGTCAACAGAGCATAACAGAAAAATAAAATTCAAAAGAATATGGCGTATTTAACAATTTAACACAATACCTAGCATAACTTCAAATGTCCTGAACTCGATCCATAACATTGATGAATCAAACGCAACCCATCATAAACCCAATCGGTAGCACTAATTCAACACGACATGACCCTTGCCCTGTTTTGTGGCTCAAACCTTATTTTGAGCAGACATAAAACAGAAAGTGTAAACTTTACCTTGCAATATAGTCCCATAAATCCAATGATCTCTAAAAAAACACAATCATACAAAAGTAGCAGGTATACCTTGCTGAAGAACCTCAATTAGTCAATTATGTAATTTAATTTTATAATTTATGTAACGCACTTAAAACCCCTTTGTTCCAATTTTATTCCTTCAATCTCCTTTTTTTTTTTTTTTTTTTTTGGCTTTTTATACAGCAAAGCGGTTTCGATTATACACATATTTTAGTCATTGAGCTCCTGGAATCTTCCATCACCTCCTTATTCTCTCTCATCATTTCTTGTATAATCTAATTATTTTTTTTTAAATAATTTTTTATTATTTCGTAGTAATCCATTCTCCTTAATTTGATCAAACAATCCTTTAAAATGGGACCCACCCAACACATATACACATCCCATCTACGCCATCCACGTGTCATAAATTATTACCGTTTGATTCCTTACTACATTTCTTCCTAGCTATCTTTTGCCTCTTTATATTTCACATTTTTCTTGCAAAAAAAAAGCAGGCACAAATTAACACAATTTGTGCCTTCTCAAAAAATTTCAAGTACCCAGAAGAGAAATTCAGCTTAAAATCCTCTTTTTCTTGCAAAGGTGAAATCTTTTGTCTTTCTTTTGACTTAAATTCTGTTTTTTTTTTTTTTTTTTTTTTTAGCTGTTATGATCATATATTTTGTTTCAATATCTGGGTGTATAATATAAGCTATGAAATTGTGATTAACTTTGTGGAATTGGGTTTTTTTGTTTGGTTTTTTTCTGAAATTTGTTTAAGGGTTTAAAATGGTGAAATTATAGGCTCAAATTTTGGTTTTATTTGTGGAAATTTGTTTGCTTGAATTGCTTAATTTGTTCTTTATGTCTGAATGTAGTGAATATAGTGATCAATTATGCACACTGATCAGATTAGTTTATTTATTTTGAGTTATTTTGTTTATTATTCCTTACTTGGTTATGTCTTCCTTATTCCTTTTCCCTATTTTGTTCTCTGTTCTTGGTCTCTTTCTTTTTTTTTTTGGGTGTATGTGTATGGAGAGCCATATGCACTTTGATGATGTAGTTGAGATTTGATTTTAGGTCACGAGTACTGTTCGTTAGACTTTACCAACTAAGCTAGTTGACATTGACTTATTTTTGTATTTTTTTGTTGATATGGGAGCTCTAGAACTTTCCATTGCCAATTTATTGAGCTAGGGATTGATTGATAGATTATGATAAGTAAAATAAATGATGTTCATTTTTATGTTTTTTGTTGGAGGAAGGAAGGGGGTGAAACGTGTAAGGGGTAGGGACCAGGGAGTTCCTTGGTGTAAAGGCAAGAACTTGTATGCTATATGTACCTACAATGGGTGTTTCGTATACAATTAGTTTAGTAATTAACTAATTATGGAGTACAAATTTGCATAGAAGTTAACTTCGTAACGGGGTGACTTATACTTCGTATTACTTACAATTTGATCCGACTAGGTTTCATACTGTACATTCGTTGTATACACGACCTACTGTTGTAGATACGGGTTTATAAACCCCCCTACCCCCCCTCTTTTTTCCGTATTGAGTAATATAGGGAATGGATAATGGGGTTGGCTGTTGTGTCTAGTGAGTAATCATGGATAGAATTTCAGAAATGAGAACCCAGGAAAGAGTTTTTTTTTTTTTTTTTTTGGGTGTGATGAGTCAGTCTTAGATATCTGAGTAGTTACTCTACTGCTGACAAATGGGGTGTCTTTGATGCCTTGTGTAACTTTCTATTTGTCCTTTTGATGCAGCTTAATAATTAAAATCTAGTCATCTGACAATTTTTTTTTACTTTATCTTGTTGGGTGTTAAAATCAGGATAACTCCTAAAGCTTTCATAGGTTTTGAAAAAATAGATGGCAATGCAGGGTGGATTAAGGATTGAAGATTTGGACTCCTTCAAGAAGCTGATGGTGTTTAGTGCTGGTCTTGATGGTGGTGTTAGTGGTGGTGTCGAAATGAGTGGTGAGATGTCGGCTCAGTGGAAAGATATCCCTATGGAGTTGCTCCTGCGAATCGTGACACTTGTTGATGATCAGACAATTATCAGGGCTTCCTGGGTGTGTAGTGGATGGAGGGATGCGATTTGCCTTGGGCTAACGCGTCTTTGTCTATCATGGTATATTACTTCTGGCCTTTTAGTGTGTCAGTTTTTACCCTTTATTGCTTGTTTTTTTGGGTTAGATTTATCATATCTTGCACATTGATTTCGTGGTATGTCCTGAAGGGTCTTGATTATGCATAATGGTAGATGTAGAGTATGAGAAAATTTGAAGTTTTTTGTTGCAATTTTTGGTTTAATTTGGTCTTCTGTTATTATGAATTTGAATGTTATATCTATGGCCATATTGATGTATTATGCTATAAGCCTATCATCTTGAGTAAGGCTGCCATGATTTGGAAGTAGCTTAATCTTTGGCATGTAATGTCAATAGTTGCCATTTTTACTATATATATCCCTGAACCTCTTTCCCATATCCGAATCCTTTTTCTAGGTATTTTTGATGTGTTTAGCAGTTTATGCAAAGCATGCCTGCTGATTATAGCCCTGTGTTTTATTCAAGTTTTATGTTCATTTTATTGATAGGCATGCTAACTCTGTTTATCTTTTGAGGTTGAATTAACTGTTTCACCGTTCTCTCATCATTTTAATGGGAATTGAACTAAGAGATGTTTTGTATGTGTGACATAATCACTTACCTATTGAACTTTTATAGAAGCTTAGAATTTTTTTACTGATATAATTTCGTTTTGTTTTCATGGAATGGGCATTGGTTTATTGGTTTCACAGTTACTCCCTTTGATTTAACATTTAAGGAGCCCACATCTTTATAGAAATGAAATAAAATAAAATAAAATCTACTGGAAGTTTCATGTAATGTTATAATGTTCATAAGCTTTATCAGGGAAAATGAAACAGCCAAGTTCAACCTGGAAATGTGTTTACACCTTATCTTTGAAACAGGAGGAATGAGATGTTCAACAGACATTGCTAACTTATTGCAATTTTGGAGGTGGAGAACCTTAAGTTGTGGATTAAATTTTTGCTTGTTATTAATATTGGCATGAAATATTTGTGTAGGTGCAATAATGACATGAACAACTTAGTCCTTTCGCTTGTGCCAAAATGTACAAATTTGCGGACTTTGATACTTCGTCAAGATAAGGCTCAGCTTGAGGATAATGCTGTTGAGGCAATAGCAAACTTCTGCCATGACCTACAGGAGCTTGACTTGAGCAAAAGCTTCAAACTAACTGATCGCTCTCTTTATGCATTGGCTCATGGTTGCCCAAATCTCACGAAGCTGAATATCAGCGGATGTTCAGCTTTCAGTGATACTGCACTTGCATATTTGGCCAGCTTTTGCAAAAAGTTGAAGTCAATAAATCTATGTGGATGTGTGAGGACTGCAACTGACAAGGCGTTGCAGGTATGTTGTGCTTCTAAAGTTTCCCCGTGTCCTTATCTGAATATTGTATCCCTTGTTTAACAGTGACATTTTTTGCATGTAGTCCATTGCATATAACTGCAAGGATCTGCAGATTCTCAATCTGGGATGGTGTGAAAATGTTGGGGATGTGGGAGTTACAAGTCTCACATATGGTTGCCCCAATTTGAGAGCCCTCGACTTGTGTGGCTGTGTACTTATAACAGGTACTACTCCCTGTAAAAAAGTTTATATTTTACTTTTTGGAAAGTCTCAAAATAATCTTTATGCTTACTCTTACTTGGTTGGCTCACTTTCTCTTACATTGGTCTGAAAATTCCTAACTGTCATGTACCCGTGTTAACCGTGAGTGAAGATTATTGAGGGTCAAATGGGATTTTTCATAATAAACTTACGAGTCCTTTTCTGAACTTCTCTAACTACATAATAGATGGCTGTAATTAGATAAGCAACATTTAGATTTCACGTCCTGTTTTACCCTGCATCTTGCCCGTAGCTACATTTAAAATTGTCTGTACTCTTCCAGGAATCTTATATACTTGTATTTAAGAGCTTGGCATAGCTATTTACAACTAAGTTCAGCCACAGATCTTAATCCGTGGTTATTTTAAAAAATACGGTGAGAAAAGAGGTGAGCTAATCCTCAACCCACCCAAGCCTATGGGTGGGTTGGGTTAAGCCAATTAAGCTTTAATCACACTGCTAAAGTTAAAATCTTTTTCACCTTTGTGAGCTTGTAACATAGTAGAGCCACTACAAACAACAGTAATGTTTCCAGTTTTCTAAATCTAATTCAATGTTGATTTTGTATATGTGCCTTTTGCTTTCATTATCTGTTGGTCACCTAATCCAGCTACATACTTCGTACATGTTTGCAGATGAGAGTGTGATTGCCCTGGCAAACGGATGCCCTCACCTTAAATCTCTAGGTCTCTACTATTGCCAGAATATCACGGACCGAGCAATGTATTCTCTGGCTCAGAGCTGTGTCAGAAACAAGCACGGTGTATGGCAATCCATTAAAAGCAGATACGAAGACAACGGCCTTGTGAACCTCAACATCAGTCAGTGTACTGCTCTTACACCTCATGCTGTTCAGGCTGTATGTGATTCCTCCCCTGCCCTTCACACATGTCCTGGACGGCATTCTCTTATCAAAAGCGGGTGTCTTAATCTGACATCCGTACATTGTGCCTGCGCTGTCCAAGCTCATCGCGCTGCAAGCACAACCGCGCATTGAGAGAGATTGTTCAAATCTCAATGATCAATATCTTCCTGTTGTAAATAAAGGTGGTCTTCTGTTTTATTAAATCCTTGTAGGAAGTGTTTTGTATTGCTTTTTTAAGCTCAAAAACAATGAAAAAGCTAGAGTTGGAGAAGAAGCTGACTTTAATATGTTGTTGTACTTTAGGCTTTGAAGAACTTGATAACAGTGACTTTGACTCGTGGATTTGGTCCAAAATTTGTATATAGTTATTTTCTGAAGCACTGCTTGGAAGTTTGTTTTATATGGTTCCGCTTATGTAATCTTCTTTGTTATGTTATATCGCATTCATCTAACTTGTTCGGCTGTCTTATCTAGTTGCATGATCACATCTGCAAATGCGGCTGCATGGTCCCTCAAACCATTCAATTTAGGTGTCTAGAGAGAGATGGCGGTGGCAGAGGGGCTTACATACCGGGAAGTTTTTAATCTGGAGTGGCCTGGGTAGAAGGGTGGATGGGGGTTGGAGTTGCTCAATTAGTGATTGTAATTCTAAGATCGATTAAGGTTTGACTCATTTGGTAGGCAATAAAAAGTGACAGTAATGGAGGTGGTATGATATCGAGTGGAAGGTGTATATCGTCAAAGATCTTGAAGTGGGGTTGGCCTTTCTGTTGTTTTGTGACATATTCTAACCTTAATTATCGACAAAAGATAAAATGGATTTTGAGCCATCAAATTGGCTAGTTGATATCTACTGAGTACTGATTGCATCAATCCAATCTATATGGCTTTTGACAATGATACCTAAATTGAGGCTGACTCAAAGGGAGCAATTATCTTTCTAATCACTTTGTGAGGTGTTTACTGATTGGCTTTCAACATCAAAACATGCGTTATGAATCTGTATCTTCTTGGTGGTGGGAGATGGGCCGCCTTAGTTTTGAGGGCAGTTTTCTTTCTGTTATGCATGCGATGATGCGGACTTTGATGGTAAACTAATGAATTATAGGCATAATTGTAGATAATGGGACACAAAATGAGACGTATATAGGAGTTCTCTACAAAGTGGAAAGCGTATATGCTGCTAGACCGAGTCACAATTCTGTAGAAACTGAATTTAACATTATATTTTGATCAAAGTTCTTTTGACAGTTAATTAACAAATTTGGTGGCAGCACATGAAGAGGAAGATTTTTTAAAAATATGATTGAAAACTTTCAAAATGCTAACTTATCACCATGTCTATATAGCCTTCTGACTAGGAAATTCTCTTTTGGACATGCCATTAGGCTTATAAAAACAGGTTGAATGTTCTTCTCACAAGTCGAACATGATAAGTTAACGGACAACTATGTGCAAGCAACTTCTTTTGGTACATTGGCGATCATTTTGAATAATGCAATACTTTGTGTTGGTGTATGTAGGCTCATTTTCCCTTGTAGACAATCTCATCATCATCCACATCAAAAGCAGGATTACAGAGACATCTGAACAGTCTCCCAATTCCCTGTAATGAAAAAAAAGAAAGGATTTAGTAAACTAAAACTTCTGCTAATGTTACTGATTATTTCTTTCTGCCATGCATTGTACTTCAAATCAGATAATCATCCTTGTTATGTACAATAATTACTGTGTATGTAGTTTGAGTACAGATGATTGTGTGTTTATGTATGTACGTGAGCCTACATAGTTGACTTAGAAATATCCAAATATATGTCAGCATCGAAGATTCAGAAACTTGCCTGACTGAGCATAGGGGTACGATAACTTAGCATCCGGTGAGAATCCTCTTCAGAACTGCAATCAGAATCACTGTCATCTTCATTTATCTCAGCTACTGTTTTCTTCTTTGATGTTTCAGATTCCTGTGTAAGCTTTTCCCTCTGGAAGAAAGAAGATGGTGTCAGCAGACCATTTATCATGAAGATGAAACAAATCTTAAAAAATTGTATGTACTTATTCACTACCTTTTACTCATATCAGTTCAAACTCTGATTTCGATTAAAAGATTAGATCAAGGGTCGGGGTTGATTTAAAGTAGAAGTGTTATATATACATTCTAAGTATGCTAATTCTCTAGTAATTAATGAAATTGAACTTTTCTCATGAAAACTTCTGATGAAAATTGAACCTGGAATATCTTCCCAAGGATCTTCAGAGCTAAAGCACGAACTTTCAACTCTTCTTTCTTGATGTTCTTTTCCTGTAGCACCTGCAAGATCAATCACAACTCTTGAAATTGTAGCTTTTGTAATTTGTATAAGAAGTTCAGATATCTGAACAGTCTGACAAACCCAGTATGATTGTAAGAATGTAGCATTTCCGAGAAGACACACTAACCATTTGGCAAACATGTAAGAGAGTCATTTCAATGTCAACAACATTCATTTTCCACAAGGAGCTCATGAGAATGTCCTTGTTTAGTCGTATGTGAGATTCAAAGTCATTAGCTGGGCCACTACCATCCATCTTATATTGGCGGCGTACATCTTCTTGCAGTTGAAGCAACTGAAATGCACCTGTAAATGAGTATGAAATTCTCCCAAAAGTTAGGGGACTCATGGATTTTACTTTATTTTATGTGTGATGCTTGAGATAATGTGTCTTGTTATACCTTTAGCTGCAGTTATCTGAGATTTCCAAATGTGCCCTTTATTCCGTACCCACTCAGCCATGAAGGGCACTCCAAGGTACATGGTCTTCTTACCAAGTTCCAATGCAGCTTGTCTTGTGTAAACATAGCCTATGGTGTTTAAGATTTCGGAGCCAAAAGCTGTACCAATGCAGTGCAACAAATGAAGATGTTAGAATAGTTTTCGTCTGAAAAGATAAGTTATTCTTGTATGATTTCTGTAATTGATTAAATATATTCAAATGTTACCATTGCAGTTGCTTGTAAATTTTTATCAATATCATTAACAGTATTAAGGTAAATTTTCTTGCCTAGCTGACAGCAAGAGTTTTTGGACCTGTTGGTAAAAATACTCGAAAGCAACAATACTTTCATTATTCCCATCTTTGACAAATATGAATTTCGGTTACAGAAAAGAAAACATTGAATACAGTCAGAATAATTTGGCTATGTTGTACCTGCATTTGAAAGGCGCTTGACCTCACTTTCAGCTCGCTGTATGAATCCTTTCTTATCACCTCGAGCATATTGGCTAATAAAATCCTTCAGTTTCACTGCCAGCTTTTCTTCCCTTTCTTTCTGTACTGCCTGCATTACAGTAATTCATTGATTCATAAGAATGCACTTTATTTGCTCAAAAAAAAAAAAGAATGCACTTTATTCTGTCCTGTTATTATTAATTTTTCTCCTATAGGTAGCAATGCATAGCTCAAACATAGCTCGATCTCTACAAGTTTGGAGAAACAAGTGTTTACTGCAACATACTTGCCTTCAACTTTTCATTAATCCTTTCGGGACTATCATGTGCACTGATAAATTCAGATGAAGCCATCGATGCAACAGCTAGATGTCCTATGTAGTCCTCGAAAAGTTCACTTCCAAATAACAGGGCAAAAAACCGCTGTTGGATCAAGCATCGAATCTCTGAAAAATACAAGTATGGGCTAATAATCAACTAGTGCTCAATACTGCAGGATCACATAACACAAATGATGATATCTTAACATCTTCATTATAGTATTATACTTTTTTTCTGCAAAGTACTTCTGATAAGTATACATTTATTATTACTTTGTATATTACTTTTATATTCAACTCTCATGATTAATTGCACATATACTAGACTAGGTTCAACATCCAAGAATTGTACTAAATGATTAAAATTAGTTACTCGAAATCATAACAAAATTAGCCAGTACATAATTTATAACAGTAACTTATCGGATCATTCAATCAGCTAGTAATCTAAACAATATAAATCAAGTGATATAATTTACTAATACTCTTTAGCTTACTTGGATATACTATGCTTCCCATTTCGATCATATACATCTCGTTGCACTGGATCACTTAGAGCTTGATAAGCTTCTCCTAATATCTGAAAAATCATACCACCATTTCATAGATTTACAATTAAATTCTGCTCTATTACAGAAAAATAAATTGCCATTCCTTGAGACACATTACCTGAAACCTTTCAGCAGCTTGAGGATCATTAGGATTTTTATCCGGGTGAACTTTCCTTGCCTATAATTGAATAAAAAGTCGAACAAAACAAACAATCAAGTAAGAATTTCTATTCCAAGATCTTCAAAACGAAAACACGAAAAGACAAAAAACCATCCACCCACATAACAAAACATGATCAATATCACATACAACAATGACTTATATAATGCAAAAACATTTAAAGGGTTAATCAAGAATATATAGAACCTTAAGATAATAAGCTTTACGAATCTCTTCATCAGTCGCAGAAGGGCTGATACCAAGGATATCATAGTACTCAGTTTCCTTCACCATTTTTTATGTTCTTGGAGTCAATTTTCAAGGCCTAAAACAGGAAAAAAAAAACAGAGGAAAAAGGGGAAAGAAAATGAAGTGAAGAAGCAAAAAGTTGGTGTAAATGAAAGTAGGGAAAAGAAGAAGGATTGTAAGTGCTAGCTAATCTTTCACGAGCAACAATTAACTTTCCAGAAGTGAAACAAGAATAAAGAAATGGGGTGTTAACGCTTTTTCCCGGGTAATAAACAGTATTTTAAATGTCATAAAAAGGCTTTCTTTGATCAAGGTGGTGGCGCTTATCATGAGAGAGGTCCCCTACTTTTCAATTAACTAAACTTTTTTTTTTTGGGTGTGTTGGTGTGGAATGTGGATGTGTGATGGGTGTAAGATTTGGGTTTGGATTTGTTCTTCTTAGGAGGTCGATCGTGTTAAAAATGTAATCTAGAAAAATCTAATTAGTAAAATCTACAATTAGCTAGATATTTCTAGAATAGCCTAGTGTCTTAAGAGAAATCTAGAGAAAACTAGTAGATAGGAGTAGAGTAGTATGTCGGTGAAGGAGCATGTAAACCGACCTACACCACTATATATACTAGCACTTGGTCATGCAAATGTAAGCTATCCCCATGCAATAATACTTCAAATTTTATCCCACCACTACTTCCACTCACCTAAATTCTAACATTTGGTATCAGAGCCACAAATTCTCAAAGCCTTTCCTACAATATCATACACATATTAGCCCAAACACAACATAATATATAATGGCCAATAACAATGTAAGTTTTCCCATTCCAACTTTCGGGGGAGAAAGTTATGATTTTTGGAAGATCAAAATGAAGACAATGTTAAGATCATATGGACTATGGAGTTATGCCGACAAAGGCTATAACGAACCTGAAGATGAAAGCAGTCTAAGTGATGCTCAAAGGAAGAGACTTGAGGAGGAAAGGATGAAGGATGCAATGGCATTATATCTCATACAAAATGCGGTGAAAGATATCATTTTTCCAAGAATTATGAGGGCTAATACAGCAAAGGAGGCCTGGGAGATTCTACAACAAGAGTTCTAGGGAGATAGCAAGGTGAGAAGTATCAAACTTCAATCTTTAAGAAGAGATTTTGAAAATTTAAAGATGAAAGATAATGAGTTGGTTAAAGATTATTTTTCAAGAATTATCGAGATTGTTAATCAAATGAAATCATATGGAGAAGAAATTTCGGATGAAAAATTGTGAAGAAAATTTTAGTATCATTAAATGACAAATTTGATAATATAGTTACAATAATTGAAGAAACAAAAGAATTATCCAACATAACTGTTGAACAACTTATGGGATCTCTGGAGTCCCATGAACAAAGAAAAAATCGTCAAAGTAATGATGAAGACATGATGGAGACCGCGCTTGCAGCAAAGTTTTCTCTTAAACCAGGAGAAATCAAGAAAAATGGGTCCATGAAGAAGGCCGAGGGTGAAGATGAAGAAGATTCACCAAAATACAAAGGTATGGAGAATAAATTATTTTGTAAAATTTGTAAGAGAACTAACCATGATAGTGCAGATTGCTACTTCAAAGGAAAAGTACAATGTTGGATATGCAAAAAGTTCGGCCATGTTGGAAAGAATTGCAGGTTCAAGAAAGCTGATGTGGAAATTGCCAATTTTGGCAAGGAAGATAATGAAGAAAGCTTGTTTTTGAAGAAGAAAATAAGAGGTTGCTAATGACAAGTGCATTAGCAGAAATATTTAGTGACATGAGCACCAAAATTAAAAGGAAAAATAAAGGAGATATATTCGAAAGGAGAATTTGGGAGATCTCTGGTGACACGAGCATCAGATCAGTTAAAAAGATGGTAACACGAGTACCAAAATTAAACAACAAAATTAAGGTTGATAACATGAGTACCAACACAATGACAAGAAGAAAAGTCAAGATTAGAAGTTGTCGGTGACAACAAGAAGAAACAACATCAGAGGCCGTTGGTGACAAGAGCATCAACAAAACCGAAAGAATATTTTGAGAAGACGACGTATAGTTTAGAGTACAAGATTTTTCAGATTAAGGGGGAGTGTTAAAAATGTAATCTAGTAAAATCTACAATTAGCTAGATATTTCTAGAATAGCCTAGTGTCTTAAGAGAAATCTAGAGAAAGCTAGTAGATAGGAGTAGAGTAGTATGTCGGTGAAGGAGCATGTAAACCGACCTACACCACTATATATACTAGCACTTGGTCATGCAAATGTAAGCTATCCCCATGCAATAATACTTCAAATTTTATCCCACCACTACTTCCACTCACCTAAATTCTAACAGATCGATCTAGTTGGTTTGATTTGGGAAAGGTCGGGTTGGGTTAGGTCGTGTCTTGTGTTAGGATGGTTGTGCTAATAGGTTCATTGGGCATGACCAAATAAGCCATGATATGGACGACCAACTAAGCCATAATATGGTGATCTTCTGTCCAAGTGTGTCATGTTTGTAAATCTAGGGAGTCAGTGGCCAATGCACGACACGATCTATGGGCAATGGGTTTGTTGGTAGTGCAAGATCATGTCAACCCATGACCTTATTCATCTGAACCCGTCTAAATCTTTTTTAAATTAGCTATACAAGGCGAAATTGGATTTATTGGTGCAATTGCACTCATGACATGCTTAAAGTTGGCATGATCTAATATTAATAACACATCAATGCATCATACTTGTGATCGAAACTAAGGTTATGATCCAAGAAATTATCACAATAGTCTAGCACACTTCATGTAACGATTTGATGGATAATATTACAAAGTTTTCTCGCTTTGTAGATTAGAGTAGACAAATTATATTTGTGAATTGAAGAAGTAAATGTATTAAAGTAATAGTCACCGAGTCAAGCATCCTTTTTACAAACACACTACCAAAATAATAGGACAATATGACATTGAAATTTAGATTAAAAGATTAAACTTTAAACAATGATGTTTATCTATTTATTTTTTTTCATTCTTACATTATTATTGAACACCTTTTTATACTATGACAATTAATCGCCAATATTCTCATCCACAACTACGAGGGAATTAAAGTAGCAAAGCAAAAGAAACATTGAGCAGTCAATCATCATTATTCTTGCAGCTTCATCGAAAGAGGGTCGTGTAGTTTGGGATATGTTTTGATCTTTTATTGCAACTAACAAATTCTTGTTTTTGGTTTTATCCTTATAAGTCTAATCTATTTAATATATTGACCTATAAATATATAAATGGCAATTCGGACCAAAATAAAAATCTTGAGCAATTCAAAGGACCGATGACCAATTGTGTCTACATGATTTCGTTGTTGGTGAATGACACATCATTAAAGTTTTACACATTTTAATGGGTCGAGCTTTTGTACACGAATTCATTTTTGTTACAATTAGACAAATATGCTTATATATGTAGGTCCTTATTCAAAATAACTTGGCCATTCAAAATGAAATACATATGACCCGCCCACTAATTAATTTAACAACACATATGTGTATATGCATTAAAGGGATGAGAATAGTTCAATATGGGAGCTATAATCTAGACCGATTCAATGCTTTGTCTTCGTGTTCCATTGTGAAGCACCTATCTCACTCCTACGTCTATCCTTAGAAGACACAATTAGATTTGAGACATCCTACACATATACAAATATTTTGACAACCGAATCAAATTGCAAGTCACAAATACAAGTATAAACAAATTAATTAACCATTACTTAAGAAAACCATACGCACATTGTGCACGATATTTCCGGATGGGCCTTCAGTGTCCCTGGCTTGCCTAGAGTGTCTCTCTTCGTACGCAACGTCTAACAACTAAAACAACTCCACTAGCATTAACATCATTCAATAATACGACATATAAATACAACAAGGTCAAAACCATTTCATATTAATCAAAATTTACCCCCAAATTCCCATAGTCCCCTGATTGTAAACGATCTTCATTAGATGTCATTCCAATTTGCTTCATGCTCCACACCTTTATTCTAGGAAATGCATTCCACGCAACAGGGTCCCTATCAAGACGATCCAAGTAAAATATCTGCAATCATGTACAGTGGTAGTTGATTCCAACATTGTATTAATATAGATTAAACGATTTCGTTTGGGGATTAAACGGTTTCAATTTAATGGCCTTTCGTTGCCCCTCACATGTAACGTCGTTAAGTCATGTCACATTTACCCGTATATATGTACTACCACTAATCGCAGGAAAAGACCATATTACCCTTTGATATCTAAAAACAAGATAGCAAATACGGAGTATATCAACTTGTATTTTCCGTATTATTACAATAACAAAGAGAAAATAAGTCAAAATTCAATAAATATCAAACCTAATCGATAATATTAATATGTCCACAATACAGACTAATAGCATTCTTCTAATATGCATGGTCTGATTTGGATTATTTGATAATTTGAATACACGAGGCAAATGCTTTTTGTTTACTATATATATAAGTCATGTGGGCCTTGGCAATGTGTCTTAAACAGGCCAAGCCTATATACAACGGGTTTATTTGTACAACAAACTTAATAACCCAACACTCATAAACGTCCCCACAAATCACCCCATTTGTGAAGTTGGCTTTTATGTGTTTTGGAGTCATTTTATGCGACTTTTGATCTAAGCCTGTTGTATACAGATACACCTATGGTATAAAAGTTCTGAAATGTTTCCTAAATTTTCTATAAATCTACGATATCCTTAATTTAACTTTCTTGCTTTGGCATCAACAAGATAAGATATTATATAACTGAATGTTACGTTTTCAAGGTCTCAATTGTATCTTGTACTAACCCTTTCCTGACTATCTCATTGGCTTTCTGTTTTTTAAATTCTAAAGATCCTGTTAGCTTTATAACATTTTTTGTGTATGTAGTATTTATATATGGTAAACCTGTCTCCCTTGGAGGAGTACACAGCATATTTTGTGCTGGCTCTTTGCAGTGATCTCCTGCCTCGAGGCGGTAGATTTATGATGATCTCCTGCCTCAAGGCGGTATATTATCATCTGAGAAATGTACAGTGGCGTTCTTTCATTGGGTTGCTCTAAATGAAAGTTGGTTACTACCTCAGAAAAATATTCTCCAAAGTGTGATTTTTACCTACTAGTCAAGTTGTACCTTGCAAAGAGGTGCAAATTATAGTAGATAAACGATAGAAATAGACATTACCCTAGATTGTGTGCATTGTTTTTTAATGTCACCCTTAATTTTACTCATCCAAATATAAATATTCCACATTATTGGTTTTTAAAAATAAGTTTTGGTGAAAATGATCGAGCATGAACACAATGTACTATTGTGCGGATTTGTGAAGTGGAACCACGTTTGTTTCGACATTGTGATAGCTTGGTGAGAGACTTACAGGGGAGGCTGGAACTACTATGTTCATGCAGGGGAGGCAGCTTGTATATAAATCATCGATTTTCTGTGAAAATGTCGATGAAAACTTCTGTTATTTAGTAAAAAGTCCTGTAGTTCACAAGTTAATTCTTGTATTTTCTTTAGCTGTTTCTTTTTAGCAACTCGATCAAGCCTGAAACAAAGGCAAAAATTTCATAAAAAATGGATGTTTCTGTTGGGATCTCTGCTGAATAAGGTAATATAGTAATCTGTAGACTGGTTATTTTAATCAGTAATTAGTGAAGACAAACAAACTCCAAGAAGATAAAATTTGCCTGTGGTCCTGTGATTAGGAAGCAATCAAGGCTAATGTAATACGAGGAACTTGATGATTCTGTGAATCTGAAGAATTTGCAAGTTTCCATCACTCCAAAGAACGAGGAATTTTTAGATACTCCGTACTAATTATTTGGCAAGTTTAAGAGCATTCCTACTGGTAGTTTTGCTTTCGAGGTTTAATTTAGGTTGGATCAGTAATATAGCTAGCATACTTAGTATTTGAAACTTAAATGAATTTAAATAACAATTTATTTTTCCTGAAATTAATCCAAATTAGAAGAAATGTAGTTCGTTTACATAAATGATACAATGAACTGAAATTTATGAGACCCTAATTTGATGGGGAGAAGTTATATACAGATTTATCAATTTGATGGGGGGAAGTTAAACACATATTAATAAACTGAAAAACTCGTCGCACAATTTGATTTTAGAGCATTTTGTTGTCCTAGTAACTATAGAAAGAGCTTTAGTGATGTACTCGCAAAATTGAACATGAAGTCAATGTGCTTCTTTTCAGGTTTGTGAAGCAGGATTTAAAATTTAAAGCTAACCACTGACTATGTTATAAACAAAACTAATTTCTCATTTATATTAAGGGTTTTTGGTTCACAAAGTATAGTTCATAAGAATTGGAGACTAGGGCAAAAGAACGATGTATAATGAAAAAGCATAACATTACAATAAAAAATTTGTTCCTAAGGAGCAAAAAATCAGTCGATCCTCTTTGACCGGATGACCATGCACTATAGTATCTTCTACCTGGACTTTCGTTTCTTGCCATTTTTACCAGATTTCTTCCCCTTCTTTGAATTGTGCTTTATCAAAGATTGCTGGGTTGCTTTCTTCTGTCTCTCTTTGCGAACTTGTTCAAGATTTTTGATTTCTGAAGGAACATGTGCATTTGGTATTGAACGCTGTTGGTTGTGTCTGTTGAACCTCTTATTAAACCGACCACCACCTGCAACAAACAAAACACAGGTACAAATGTAAGAACACCAAAAAGTAAAAAAAAATATTTTTGATATCCAATGAGATGACCAATAACAGGGATAATATCCTCCTAGGCTGCTAGGCATGCTCTCAAATCACCAAGAATCAGTTTCAAATGTAAATTAGAGTGTAAACATAACCTGTCTGACATTTTGGGCAAAAACTTCAGGTTCTAAACAACAATTGAGTTTAGTAAAATGATGAGAAAGGCATAACAAGATGAGGGGCAGGCACATAAGCTGGAGCTGCATGGGCAGCAAAACAAGTGCAAAGGGGCATGCCCGACTAAAAGAGCATGTTGCAACTCTCCTGCAAGATAATTGGGACTAAAACATCTCTCAAACGTTTTTCCTCTCTTTTAATCTTCCCTTGGCCCCTTATTAATAAACCTTCTCAAATACAAGTATGATTTTTATATCCACTTTTTGGGTTTTCCCTTTACACTCCCCCCCCCCCCCCCTCTCCCTCCCCTAATTTCTTTTTTTTTTGGCTCACTATGTTTTTTCTTGTTTTTCTTCCAATTTCATAGCATCACTTTTCTTTATAATGACATTTTTTTCCCTGGATAGCATCTTATGACAATTCATGTTAGTCAGCCCCAAATTATTTTGGGACTTGGGCATGTTGTTGTAGAGGTAAGTCAGTGGACTACGCAAGTCATCATTACTAAAATCTCAACCTATTTGCTAGTTATACATGCATGCTTAGAGGGCGACCAATATTATAAGTTACAGAAACCAAAAGCCTAGCTTTTGAACAATACCTGAAAATCCAGAGGATGATCCCACATTGCCTCCACTATCATGTCCTTTTAGAGCAATTTTATTGTGTGTACTAGCTTTCCACTTTTTATAAATCCCAGTTCTCTGAGCCTTCACTTTTTTCCCTCCTTCAGTCTTAATCTGTTCAATAATAATCATACATGCATAATTAAATAATTCAAGTGGGGAGAAAGGGACAACCAAGGCAGCAATAATTAGCTCTTTTATCAAGCATCTGGACCAATAATAGGAAGGGAAAAAAAAAGACACCTGGACAGACTTCTTAATAAAAAATGTATAGAATGTGATTGGTCTCTGATAAATTCAACGTTTTCAGTTAAAGATTATGAGTTTACAGATTCTACTTCAATAAACAAATAAGAGCAATGTTTTTGTGAAGCAATACAAGATTAATGATTCTTCTTCCAGCGTCTATACACTCCATAGGATCTCAATAACATGTTTACTAGATTGCCAAAGTTGACAACAGCATATAAATGACTCTAAACAGAGTTCATTCAAGAGAAAATCCTATAAAAGTGGATATTCGGCTAGACCCAGAAGTTGACGCAAATACGCAATGCAAGCAATCTCCTCAATACCTGCAATACTTCTTAAATGACTGATAAAACGCATATCTTAATTTATGTCACACCGCAACCCAACTAATCAACCCAAAAGAGAAATGACCCATATATGAACTTTCTAGTTTGATGCTGAAAAAGAGCAGATCTAATCGAACACAAAATCAATATGTTTGAGACTGGCGGCTATTTTTGCTGACAATACATTCATTATTGCCTACACAAGAGAAAGAGAACACAGTGACCTCTTTTATAATTGTTTAGCAGAAAGTCAAGTTGGTAGCCTTTTTCCTATCAAAACTTTCTGCTAACTTTCTTTCATAATTTTAGTATTCGAGAGGGTAAGGATAAAAAAATTTAACAAGAGAGCACCACTGCTAACAGACATCACACTATTCCAGCTTGAGTGGTTGACTGGCGAGTGGCGACTGCACATAAGCTTTCATACTTACAATTTCAGCTAAGCCCATATGTAACAAAACCATGACATTACTACTTAACAGTTAATCCACATAAAAAATAAAAAAGTTCCAAATATAATAACTGTTTGCACTAATTAAAGAATCTGCAAATCCATACAAAGGAGAATGAAATGAAGTACCTTTCCGGTGGCAGTCACACGATCACCATTGTTAAGCTTGACAAACTTTTTACTTTTCTGATGGATATAAGTACAAATGTGTTAAAAATATCTTCCACTAATACAAAATTGATCAGAGTTGACCAAAGAAGATCTTTCACACACAGAAGTACCTTATCCCAGTGGACTTTTTGTTTCTGCATTCCCACTTTATCATCTGCAACTAGATCCATAACAGCTGAATCCAACCTACAAAAAATTAACATAACCAAAAAATAAATAAAAAATTAAGCTAATTAGCCTATTGCAAAAGCAGTATATCTGGATCACTAAGTTATTAAACCCTGACCAAGCATTATTGTGAATTCTTCAAAGGATCTTTGTCTACAAACACATTAGACATGAAGTTTTTATTGATGGTCTATGCACCATCCAATTGGGATAAAAACAAATAATTTCTTTGTTTCTTTTAACTTGCAACACTTTTATTTCAATCACAATTTATAACCAATAAGTAAAAATTATAAATTTTTAATATTATGAAAGCATAACAGGGACAAATCTGACAAGATCACACAACTATTTAACAAAAAATAAATAAAAAAATAGCAGCACCAGTTATGATGCTGAATAATTCTTTAGCAGCCTCACCTATTTGAACCAAAACCTAGTTCAGCTCGCATTGATAGTCCAGCCTCTGTATGCTGAGATAAAGCCAAGAAAATGAAGTTACAAATAACATTAAGGCACGAGAAGGTTATCACTTCAATAACAGTAAGCCACAGAAGATAAGTACTCCCTCCATTTCATAATAATCACAACACTTTCCTTTTACAAATGTTTCATAATAATTGCAACACCTCCATATTTGGAAAGGACACACAATTATTTTATTACTAGGTTAGGTCCCGTGCCATGCACGGTAATTTTAAATAATTTTTCTTAAATTAAAACTACCTTTAATTAAAAAAACATAAATTTATCTATAATATTATAATGAATTTATATGAAAGAGCCTCTTAGTCAGATAGGTATTTAAATAGCATTTGACTATATCTATATATTTTTGTATATTTCACCAACAAATTGTATTTTTTTTTCTTATTAACCAAATGAATTTCTTAAAATTATGTAATACGTATTTAATCCGTAAATAGATTTCTATTTTAATTATTTTTGAAAGTAAATTGGTGTTGTAATAAACGTAGTACATTACACTCAATATGTCACATTTAAGAATCCGATTTTTTTTTCTTAAATTTATACTCCGTAATTGTTAATATAATTTGTGGAAGGATATATCAAATCTTTAATTTTAAGTAATTTTTAATATTCATATTATTTTCTTGGAGTTTCTCATACACTGTATTATATAAAAATATTCAAATATAATTGTCTAGGATACTTCAAATCTTTTATTTATGTATAAATTTGTTATACTTTATTTTTGTTTAAGATTTGTTTCCTAAATGATTTTTTTTTTTTAAAAAAAAAAAACAAACTAAGGGACACCAGAAAATGACACGTGTCATTGCTGGTGTGTCTTTTAGTATATAGTTATTGATTTTTCTCTCCCACTAACCACACTTTCACATATATTTTATTATTTCTCTCTATTACACAACACCACTTAATACTTATTTTATATAATTTCTTTTCCCTTCTAACCATACTTTATACTATACAATATCTTATATTGGTCCCCATCCTATAATTTTCCAAAACTATATTATGAAACGGAGGGAGTAGCAATGTATCCCAGCAATGTCACAATGTCACATCAATATCATGATGGAGAATATCAGTACTTCATGTATGATAAGTTTTACTATAAAAGATCAGAGGAAAAACCAAAGAGAAAAAAACCTGGTTTGTAGGCACTGGATTGATAAAATACTCCTCATTCCTGAAGCTCTGTGCTTTCCTTTTAGAACCAACAGTTTCTGACAGAATCAATTTTAAAAAATTATATATATATAAAAAAAATAATAATAGAGAGAGAGAGAGAGAGAGAGAGAGGGGGGGGGGGGGAGAGAGAGAGAGAGACTTGTGTGACTGTAAGATTCTAAGACTCTAAGATATCATAGTAAAGAAATTAAAATTTGAGCATAAGAAAATTAAAGTATACAAGTACCAGCTCCAAGGCCTCAAGATGCCAGGACATGGGAAAACTGAACTATTGAACAAGATAGTATAACAATTTCTTTCATTTCAGTATTTTCTTTTCTTCAAAAATTTAACTCTTCTAACCTACATTTGTAACAACTACATAGCTATACTATAGCCTAAAAGGGATGACTACACAGCTATCTGTAAGGCATAAGCTATGCATTCAGACACCTTCGCTTGGAGGATATATCTGACTATGTCAGTTTACTCACCATTACAGCCTTGCAGGTAATAAAATGAAAATGCAAGTTTTCCCACAATGTCTAAGGTTTTTTATTTTAAAAAATAACAAAAATACTCCATCAGTTTTCCTGTCTACAAGTCACTATAGCTACACAAACCAAGAAAAAGTAGAAATGAAAACTACACATGTGGATACTTTTATAGTTCCTTCTTTTTTTTTTTTTTTTTTTTTTTTAAGTTGCACCATATGGTGCTTTACACTTGCCAATACAAATCTTTGGACATTAATATCTTTAATTTGATTCAAGTGAAAATTTGATATTTGAAAAGTACAATTCAAGACAAATCTAATTAGATCTCACATGACTATATTTTTCTTACATATAAAACACAAAAAAATGGTCATATAGGGATGTGTAAATAGTGAAAAAAACCCAAATGATTCAATTAAAAAAATGGAGGAAGTATTAGAGAGGAGAGAAATAGAGCGTAAGAGATTTATTAAATAAAATTGGGCCCCACAAAGTGAGGTTGTGGATAATAGAAATTAAATAAAAAGTTGTCATAAAAAGAATAAAGTAAAAGTGAGTAGAGCTTAGAAAAACAAATGAAAACGAAAAGTAAATTGAACTTAGAAAAACAGAGGGAGTATCTACTATGTACTACGAACATTAGGCCTAAAATTTCTTTTGATTGCAAGATTCTCTCTCGTCATAGTGGTCCCTCTTCAATCTCTACCCACAATAAATAGATTACTAAAAGCTTTTGCCTCCCCTCATGTTGCCAAAAGTATTTACTACTTATAAGCATTGCTAGCAAAAGAAGAAAAATACGAACATTGATATTACAACACTTCATGCATTTATCTCCCATTGAGTGCGAGTAGAGTATCGATTCAATATACACTTTTCCTCCTACATTTTAGGGTAAAATTTACAATGCTTTACCCACACTGCTAGTCTGCCACACATATACACAAGCACCCTAAGGAGAATGTGACTCACCCTTTCCTCACAAGCAGGCATAGCAGCACCACGTCTATTACCAACAGAGCAATAAGCTTGAATTCTAGAATACTATAAAGATGCAGGAAATCACAAAGATAGACTCAGTTTAGCATCCCTTGTAAAAAGAAAGGAAAAGGTTATTGACGAATACCAAAATAAAACAATTAGCAAGGGACCATACTGACTTAATTCCATGATTACAAAACTCCTACATAATTAAAGATGTTGATGATTAAAATTGTGTATTACAAACAGTGAAAAAGCAAAACAGGAACATCATTTTAAAACAAAGAGAATATGTTTTAATCTTTCCATGCAGCTGAAAGATTGCTGCCTGAGTTCCAATCAGCCACAATATCTCAAACATCAGATTATATATTTACTTAAGTCATAAATATCTCATAAAATTTACATTAAGTAGCATCTCTACAACAAGGGTTTCAAAATTAAAAGGGAAAAAAATCAGCGCATCATAATAATAAAATAAGTGAAGAGGATAAACCTTTATTCTCCATTTCATTGACAAAATTGGAACCGGGTTCCTCTTCCTGCAAAAGCAAGACTCCCCGTCAAAACAAAATACCAATACAACAGCAATTAACATTAAAAATCTCAATATCTTGAAGGTAGTGCTCTCTTCACCTAAATTTCACTTATCTTATTAGTCCTAAACTTATTAGCCCTTATCTTATCTAAACTTAATAGCACTTATTTTATATTATATCATCTTATTGGAACTTGTTAGACCTTATTTCACCTTATTATAAGCTCTTAATAGACCTTATTGCATGCTCTCAATAGACCTTGTTGGAACTTAACCGTTATTTTATTTTATACGAGCCTATTAATTTTATCTTAAGTTATTAGCCCTTATACTATCTTATTGAGCTTATCACCCTTATTTTATTTTATCTGAACTTATAAACCTTAAATAAGTGAAAATAATGTGAAGAGAACATAGCCTAAAGAGGCTCCCTCCGTGCAAAAGGTGGAGGGTAAGATCTATACTCCCTTCATTTTTTATTTTTTTTTATGCATCTCTTTGACTTTTACTCTATTCACATACCATGTTTGACTTAATTTTTTTACAATTATAAAATAAATAAATGTTATTATATAATATATCATTATGTCTAATTTCATAATATAATTTTGTTATAGTTTTTGCTAAGAGACAATTAAAGATATTAATGGTCAAAGTTATGCCTCGACAAATGTGTCGGTCAAACTGATGCATTTAAAAAAACAAAGGGAGTATTAAATAGATAGCTTATTTTGTATAATGAAGGGGAATCACTGAAGAGTCCTCCTAAAGACCATATTAAAAAAGATGAAACTACCAATGCTGGAGTACTAAGTGCATCAATGGCAGTTCACATTGTAGTTCAGCATAGGGTATGAAGTATTGCATCTAAAACTCAAAGTATTACCTCGGCTTCCGTAACGGTAGAACATTGCTGCTGCACTTGTTTAATAATGTGATCATGGATGGCCTTTTTCTCCTTCATCACATCAACCCATTGACTAGAAGGACCCTGCTGTCAGTATAAACAATCTATTAGGAATAAAAAAAAAATCACATATGCAGAAGAGACAACCTTGTTAACCCTATCTTTTTTCCTTGTTCTTTATTTCATGAAACCGTGAGGCCCCAAGAAAAGAAAAGTCCACGGGAGCAAGGAATGATAAAGATAAACAAATATAAACTTGTCAAAAGCATATATATTGAAGGGTTGTCATCATTACAATTTCCCAATCTACAAGCATGACAAAAATTTTTAGATGATATTCAAGGTGTAATACATCACTGATTGATTTCCAAATGATGAATGTGACGATCATAAATTTTACAATGCCGCCACTTGCATCTAGTTTCAAAAGACAAACACAAACATGGTACACAGAAGCAAAGATTGATATAAGCACTTGTTATGATTTTCAAGAGAATGTATATCAACATATTCCCCCTTCAACATAACAATCACATACTTGTTTATGATACAATTGGACATAAATCCAGTAATTAGTTTTCAAATAGCCAATACCGGGATCAAAATTTTCACAAGCACCACCTATATGCATGTAAATTTCAAGACAAACATTAACCCAACTCTAGTAAGTAGTAAGATACACTGCTTTGCCTAATTTGTTACAATACTCCATAATATAGTTTTAGCTATGAATCAGAGTATGAACTAGCTGAGAGACCAGCATCAAGGTGTGGGGGTAAATTTTGAATTTAAGTCTTGTAATTTATACAATAGATGTTAAACAATCAAGCTGACACTACTTGGAATGAATTAATTTTGTATAACTTTCTTTCGGCTTCAAGCATAATAATCCCTCCATTTCTTAGTACATGCAACAAGTTAACATCATTATACACTCATTAAAAGTCAAATTGTTGCATGTACTGAGAACGCGGGAAGTGTATATATAATTCATTCATCTTTAAACCCACTTACTGACATACAAACAGAACAGCTAAAAAATTTAGCAAGCCAGATCCTAAAAGAGATATAATCAGAAGAGATGGGGTACAGTATGCATACAATGAGAAATTCAGAAATAAAATCACCATATACATTTTCAACAAAATTTTGCTAGACTTTTAATACAGGAACAAACACATAATGAAAAAACTTAAAATAGCAAAAGAAACGATGCAGTGAAAAGTATAAGAGATACAATCATAAACTTAAGTATAACCTTTCGACGCTTTGACATTGCAGCACGGCCTTCAGCCTCCAAAATTGTCTGCTTGGGTCTAGCTCACATTACCAATATTAAAGAGTTAGATGAGTGCCAAAACACAAGGTACGGATGCATGCAAGAGAGGAGATGGAGAAAAGACAAAAAAAATTAACAAGCATAAAAAAAGCAAACGTCAAAAATCAATGCCTACCTGAAGGATTTCAAGCGCTCAGTGAAAGCTAAAGCACTCAGCTCATTGCCTTCTAACTCACCTTTGAACATAGGATGCAAGCCTTCGCGGGGTAAATCTTTTGCCCTCCGGATTGATGCTTTTGAGGGTGCAGGTTTTGTCTTTATATACTGATGGGATGCATTTTTACTAGCCTTCAGCAAAGCTTGTATATCGGACGATGAGTCAATGTCGTCCCGTACTTTATCTTGCACAAGATCTAAAGCAGTCTGAGGAAAACGGCCATACACAGTAACACCATTGGCCATAGCTTGTTCAATTTTATCCATAACCTGATTAATATCCTTTAGATATTCCTCCTCTGTTGGAGCAGGTCTGATGGGTTTTGACATAAAGAGATGAAGATCCAAAAGGTAAGGGATATCTTCAGGTGTCACAAAAGAGTAAGCTGTACCGGTCCGACCATTCCTGGCAACTCTTCCAACACGGTGCACAAACATTTTAGGATTTGAAGGGAAGTCCCAATTGAGTACATTATCAAGCAAAGGAATATCCATTCCTCTAGACGCAACATCTGTAACAATTAGCAGCTTAGTTTTTCCTGATCGGAATTTTGATATGCTTATTTTGCGCGCTTCTTGATCCATATCACCATAGCATATATTGGACTCAATACCCTCAATCAAAAGCAACGATCTCAGGAACTCTGTATGGTGTTTAGTGGAAACAAAGATTAACATTTGCTCCTCAGATCTAACCACGTCCCTAATCAAATACACTAAGGCTGCATTTTTCTCTTCTGGCCTCAAGGTGAAAAAGGTGAGCTTACAGTCTGCACTAATTTTCTTCTCCACGTCTAGGCGTACAAGCTGAGGATCTCGCAGACCAGCCTTAGCAAACTCTGCCAAAGCATGTGGCATAGTTGCACTAAAAAGCAAAGTTTGCCTACTCTCACTCAACTGATTCAGAATGCTATGCAGTTGCTCAGCAAAACCCATACCAAATAAAGAATCAGCTTCATCAAAGACCACATATTCCACAGTTCGAAGTGTCATGTCATCCACCTCAGACAAATGATGCATCAGTCTACCCGGTGTAGCAATAATAATGTCAGGATTCTTAGCCAATTCTTCAAATTGATTTTCCATTGAATCCCCACCAACTAAAAGACTCATACGAAGATCTGCATATAAAATGACAACCAAAAGAAGCGCAACAACAAGTTCTTAGAAATATGCTTACCAACCACACAGCTCATATTGATCCTTCTAACTATGTCAAATACGCTTTATTAACCCCTTGATTTTCAGATAAAATGGTAACGGTGATACATACTTGATCCATTTAGTTACCATATCATAGTTGTCATCGAAAACTTACAAAATACTACTGTAAGAAACAAAATTTAGTTTCCTTTCAAAGGTCTCACTCTCACAAAACAGTAAACTACTACGGAGTATATTCTTGTAAAAGTTCAGCCTCAACTATCAAACTTCGACCTCGACTATGCCCAATAGGAGCAGGACATTCTGATTCGGTTACAAATAAACAACAAAACATCATTATTTCACAGATTATAAACAAAGAATTACACCACTGTTTCAAAATTCCAATCACACTAACTTTCACAGATTAACAAAAAAACACACAACATCAAGCTACTTCTACTCAACAAAAATACCCAAATTTCGAAATTTCAATTAAAACCACAATTAACAAAAATTATAGAAAACTAACCTGTAAAACGCCCCAATTCCTTACAAAACTTCATAGTTTGAAGAGCCAAATCCCTAGTAGGAGACAAAATCAAAGCCCTAATCCCATGTTGAGGAACATGCTGCTTCAATTTCTCCAACATAGGAATAAGAAACGCCGCCGTTTTACCAGACCCAGTTCGCGCCATAGCAACAACATCAGACCCAGCAAGAATAATCGGCATAGTTTTGCGCTGAATTGGGGTTGGTACTTTGTAACCCTTCCTTTTGATTCCATTGAAGACATTAGGACTAAGTCTTAGGGATTCAAACCCACCTCCTTTTGCTTTCTTGCTTGCTTTCTCTTTGTGAGCTAGCTCTGATTGTGAGCTCACGAGGAAACCTCCATTGTGCTTGTCTTTCGCCATTGGAGATGGCGAAGAAGGAGGAGAGAGAATGGACGGAGGTTTTAGGAAAGGGTTTTAGCGTTTTACAGGTGAAGGGGAGAGAAACTCATACAGTGAATATAGGTCAATTTGAGCCCAATAAAAAAGTTTGGCACGCTGAAGCTCAAATATAGGTGTCAAAAACTAATTCGACCCAATCTGAAAATAACTTGATTTAAATTTAATTGAGTTTGATAATTTATCATGATTTAACTTCAAACTATCCCCAATCTGATTTGATCCAATAACCCAAACTGACATGACAAAAAGTGTGTCAATATTCAATAGGTCATGCGACATGAATTATGTATCGAATAGATTTCAAAATCGGTTCGAATGTGATGGACCGATGGTTAGCCATGATGCTTCTGTGCCCTCTTTTCAGTTATTGTTTTACCGACTTTGGTGTTTATTACCTTATAAAGGTTTTTTTTTTTTGTTTGGTTATTTACAACTTTATATTGTGTATTGATAGATTTCTTATGGTTAGTTGTGCTGCTTATGTGTTCTCTTTTCAAAAATAGATTTTCATTGTGTTTACCCGACTTTGGTAGTTATTACCTTATAAATTTATTTTTTTTTTGGGTTACAACTTTATAAATATATATTTATGTTAAATGGGTTGAAATTACCACCACTTAACGATTGTCATTCATCTTCTCATCTAAGTGGAGCCACTTTTGTTTTTCCCTCTTTTTTCATATACAAACTCTCATTCTTCAATTAAACAACTTTAATTTGTTAGAATTCCTAGTATCTCTTAATAGATAATTTTCTCAAATTAAATCTAAAATAATTTACGCAAGCTAATTGCATATAATTTTGACCTAATAAAATATGATTTAAGGAGAATCAAAACTTCTATTAAAAAAAAAGGAGAATCAAAACTTTTCTTTTGTTATGAATTTTATTAGCTCCATAAACGTTAATAAAGTGCAATTAGAAAACAATTCAAAATGAGACCAACTATCAATAAAAACGACGTGATCCGATAAAAGAATGTACTTTAAAATAGCTACACATATAGGGCGTGTTCGGCAAAATGTAGCTGTAGATCGAGGTAGTTGTCAGCTGTGATAGTAGCTGTTAGCTGTATGTGTAACTGTTAGCTGTCAACTAGTTGTTAGCTATTAAAATAATTAATTAAGTATGAGACTATGAGTGTTTGGTAATTAGCTGTTGATTAGCTATTAACTGTAAAATTCTACAAGTATAGAAGGAAAATACTAACAGCTACCTAGCTTTTCACAGAAGCTAATAATGTTAACTTTTCACAAAAGTTATTCCAACCACTAAACTCTACTCCCACCACTACATTGCCAAACACTCATATTTTTCACTAAGTAATGGTTTGAATAAGTCAAACCACTAACTAAAGGCTACCTAAAAGCTACTCAAAAGCTAATGCCGACACGCCCAAAATAAACAATATTGAATTGCATGCATTAGTGTTATTGGAGACATGTATGCTACAATATGACTTTAGTATTGATTTATTAGGCTAAAGTTGGGCATAGAGCTATTGACCAAATTGATACATATATACAGGGTAAATGACAAATTGTTAAGAAAAAAAAACGTGCACAATTGGTAAAAATAAAAAAAGAAAAAGAAAAAAAAAGTTGGTGTAGTGATTTGTTGGAATAAATAGAGAGTCATGATGACAATTAAGCCACGTTAAGAAAATGGCGATAAAGAGAGATTTCATCATATTTGTCTACAGTGGCGGATTCACGAAATGAAGTTCGATATAAAAAAAATTACAAAATAATATGTGTATTGCAATAATTTTTTCCTAACTAAATTTTGAGTTAATAAATCATAAATCATTTTACTATGTATTAGTAATTGCGTGTTCGATACACCCCATCCTTCGACAATAAGTCCTATTATTGAGTAACTAAATATATTTGTAGGTAAAAAAGAGATTATCTAAGAGACCTGTTATTAGGAACAACATGTCTCTTTGATCGAAAAATACTAATCTGGCGTTGAAAAATTTAAAATATCACCTAAGAGGCTAAGAGGGGTTGATTCGTTGCTTTGGCTAACTACATAACAGAACCTAAGAGCCACCTATTTCATACAAGCGGTCTCTTTTCTTACCTGTTCTTTATTTTTATTTTTTTACTTTTTATTTTATTTTTATTTTTTTTTTGCAGAATGGAGGTACAACTGTACCTCTGTATACCCCTTAGATCCGCCACTGTTTGTCTACTATCATTATTTGTTTATATGCAATAACTAACAAAATATTCTCAATTGTTTCTGAATCATGACATGAATAAAAAAAAGTACAAAGTGCGAGTTTTTTTTATAATTTTTTATAGTGTTCTATTATTATTATAAGAAGTAATTTTTAAAACTCCTATAAGCTAATACAATAGTTAATTTGTAAAAAACAGGTGAGTATATAAATGCCATTAATTAATCTTAAATATAAACTACTCTATATTAACGCTGCTTTACTTCTGATTTTTTTTTTTTTTTAAATTTCAATATTGTGTCAATTTTAAATTTCAATATTGTGTCAATTTTAAATTTCAATATTGTGTCAGCAATGACACAAGGGTTTAGGAAACAAATCCTTTCCAATGAAATGAATAGCTTAAATCCTTGTGGTAAAATGATTTTTTTTCAAAGAAATTAAGCATTTATAAGAATTCTTTTATCATGGTAAAAAGGAAGGTTAACAGAATGACATTCCTTACTGATGCTAATGCTCTAAGGAACGGAGATCGCGCGGCAACAAACTCAAATTCCAAAACCTATATAAACTCCAGAATCTTCACCTTCACCAACAAAACCCTTTTCTAAAACCCTCTCTCCTCTCTCTGCAGTTTTTCACCACTCTCCAATGGTGGCGAGAAGTAAGACCTCTGATTTCGTAGTCAGCTCACAATCAATGACTGAAAACCCAAAATTTGGGGGGTTTGAATCCTTAAAATTTAGCCCTAATGTTTTCAAAAGAACCAAAAGGAAGGGTTTTAAAGTACCCACTCCAATTTAACGCAAGACTATCCCTTTAATTCTTGCTGGTTCCGATGTCGTTGCCATGCCGCGTTTCGGGTCTGGTAAAACGACAGCGTTTCTTATCCCCATCTTGGAGAAATTGAAAAAGCATGAGGAACATGGGATTAGGGGTTTGATTTTGTCTCCTATTCAAACTATGAAGTTTTGTAAGGAATATGGGCGTTTCACAGGTTATTTTTATATTTTTGATTGATTATGGCTTTAATATAATTTATGAATTTTGAGTTTTTATTTTTTATTTTTTATTTTTATTTTTATATAGAAGTAGCTAGCTTTATGTGTGTGCTGTAATTGTTCATAATCTGTGAAAGTTAGTGTAGAAAATTTGAATGCATGGTGTTATTTGTTTATAATTAATCTGTGATATAATGGTGTTTTCTTGACAAGAACAATGTAGTTCTTATAACAAGATGAGTGTGATAGTGCCAATGTCCCATATTGATGTCATGTCGTGTTGTCCTGTTATGGTCATAGTGCCATATTGATGTCATGTTGTGTTGTCATGTCGTGTTAGAGATTATCTTATGAATGGTGTCGTGTTACAGATTATCTTATGAATGGTGGGGTGTAGATAATTATTTTGTGAAAGAGTGAGATCTTTAACAAGTATATTAATGTTTTTAGTATTTTGTAAATTATTGATGACAACTATGAATGAAGTATGTATGTATGGATTTTCTATATTAAAAAAAAAAGAAAAAAAAAAAACAGGTATGTATGTATGGATCAAAATAAATTGTGTGGTTTGTGGAAACAGAATTTTGCATTAGAGCATTTCTAAGAGCTTGTTGTTGCTTTTTTTTTTCGGGCAATTTTATATGCAGATCTCTGAATGAGTCTTTAGTTGGTGGGGATTCAATGGAAAATCAATTAAAAGAATTGGCTCTGAATCCTGACATTATTATTGCTACACCGGGTACACTGATGCATCATTTGTCGGAGGTGAAGAACGTGACACTTTGAACTGTGGAAATTGTGGTCTTTGATGATGCCGATTCTTTAATTTACATGGGTTTTGCTGAGCAATTGCATATCATTCTGTCTCAGTTGAGTGAGAGCAGGCAAACTTTGCTTTTTAGTGCAACTATGCCAACTGCTTTGGCAGAGTTTGCTAAGGCTGGTCTGCGAGATCCTCAGCTTGTACGCCAAGATGTGGAGTAGAACATAAGTGCAGACTGTAAGCTCATTTTTTTCACCTTGAGGCCAGAAGAGAAAAATGCAACCTTAGTGTATTTGATTAGGGACGTGATTAGATCTGAGGAGCAAATGTTGATCTTTGTTTCCACTAGACACCATACAAAGTTCCTGAGATCGTTGCTTTTAATAGAGGGTATTAAATCCAGTATATGTTATGGTTATATGGATCAAGAAGCGCGCAAAATAAGCATATCAAAGTTCCGATAAGGAAAAACTAAGCTGCTAATTGTTACAGATCTTGTGTCTAGAGGCATGGATATTCCTTTGCTTGATAATGTACTCAATTGGGACTTCCCTTCAAATCCTAAAATGTTTGTGCACCGTGTTGGAAGAGTTGCCAGGAATGGTCGGGCCGGTACAGCTTACTCTTTTGTGACACTTGAAGATATCCCTTACCTTTTGGATCTTCATATCTTTATGTCAAAACCCATCAGACCTGCTCCAACAGAGGAGGAATATCTAAAGGATATTAATCAGGTTATGGATAAAATTGAACAAGCTATGGCCAATGTTGTTACTGTGTATGGGTGTTTTCCTCAGACTGCTTTAGATCTTGTGCAAGATAAAGTTCAGGATGGCATTGGCTCATCTTCCAATATACAAGATTTTGCTAATGAAGGCTAGTAAAAATGCATCCCGTCAGTATATAAAGTCAAAACCTGCACCCTCGAAGGAATCAATCCAGATGGCAAAAGATTTTCCCCGCGAAGGCTTGCGTCCTTTGTTCAAAGGTGAGTTAGAAGGCAATGAGCTGAGTGCTTTAAGTTTATGTTAGCTTCGTTTGTTTTTTTAGTTCTATCGATCATTTCTTTTACCTTTTTTCAAAATAGTCTTTAGCAAAATATTGCTGTTGGTGTTTTTAGTTCCTAATTTCTCATTGTCTGCATATTGTTTCCAATCATATATCTTGTAGGACTGTTAGCTGTTTCGAATGTATGCCAGTGTAAAATGTGATTGAAGCTGAAAGAAAGTTTAACACACAAGTGACAAAACTAATTATTTCCAAGTAGTGTCTGCTTAATAATTTAGCATCTATTGGATGAATTACATGCCTTATTCAATATATACTCCCAAACCCTGATGGAGGTATTTCAGCTAGCCCAAACACTGATTCATTGCCAAAAAAATACTTCGTATTATTCATAACAAAATAGGTAAAGCAGTGTATCTTACTAGAGTTAGGTTAATGTTGGTCTTGAAAATTACATGCATATGGTGGTGGCGTGGTGCTTGTGAAATTTTGATCCCAGTATTGATTAAGTATTAAATACTGAATTTTCCCCCTGTAATATCATCTACAAGTATATGATTTGGTTGTTTTGCTTAAATCTGATCTTCTTCTAACTTGTAAATGACCCATATATGCTTTATTTGCGTCTTCAGTGTGCAAAACATGAAGGATGCCAAAGCTGAGTTTAGAGAAGATTTAAGGGCCTGAACATCAATACTAGCTAACTTTTTGGGTGGCTAAAAGGAGTTGTATGGGGAGATACCGATAAAGGGTATATTAGTGCCGATATCACCCCTTTACAGAACGCTCGGGTTCCTAAAAACAGGTCATAATGACCATATCGGTATACTCTCATAACGGCATAGGTAAAAGTCGTCCTGCGAATAACACGTGGCGTGAGGCGACCAACACTTGGCATGTATGTTATTTGCATGGCATGCAACCACGTGACAGATGAATCCTCTATAAATAAGCAAGTTAATTCTTGTAAACCCTGTATTTTTAAGACGTATTTTTCAATTAATTAATTAATTAGTATTTTCTAAAAAGGGTATTTTAGTAATTTATTTTAATATTTGAATTTTGGAGCCAAAATGATATTTGAATTTGGCGCCAACAACATTTTCAAAACTCAATGATTATTTTGGATAAGATTTATTATCCATTTATTTTAATAAAACCGAATTATATATATATATTTTTCGGATATTTTAATTAACAAAAATTATATTTCTTATTTATAAATTAAAGGGTCGAAATTCCTGAATTAATTAATGAGATTTTTGGATTTTCTAAGTTTAGAAAATTTGATTTTTATTAGTTAATTAAGTTAGTTTTAAGTTAATATTTTCTAATTAATTATTTTTTACAAAATATATATTATTTACACAATCATTTTTAATCCTTAAAAGCTAGCAAATATTTTCCTAAAACTAGTAGAGGAGGTCCGAAAATATGAGCATGGATATGCTCAATATTTTCGGCCACCCTATGTTAATTTTGGGTTAATTATTTTGTTAGTTTTGTATTTTAATTATTTTCCTTAAATTCCTTATTTCCTTAATTCCTATTTTCCATCTCACAAAGATTTGATCATACAATTTATTTGTCTTAAATGACTCTTAATTATTCCCCAAGAAAAGTCATTTACCATTTAATATTTCATGACTACATACTAACCTTATTTCTTCATTTCTTAATCACCATAAACTAGACTTTCCTAAATTCTTCAACTCTCTTTTCCAAGTAATTCCTTAAATTAAATTTACCATAATTCTTCCTACAAAATCTTACCTTAATTCTTTCATTCATGAGCCTATAAATACCCTCTAATACCTCACATATTCTTCACACCAAAAACTCAATTCTCTTCTTCTCTCTTACTCTTCTTTTCCCTTAACCTTTTCCTACTTTTCTTCTCCTCTTTTCTAAAAGAAAATCAGCCCGTGTATCTTTGGATCCAATTTTTGGGCACTTTTGGTCAGTTTTGGGGTTTTGCTATTTCACAAAAAATTGTTCCTCTCGAAAAATCCTTGTGGTTAGGCATAAGAATCACCCGATTCGGAGTTATATTGAAGAAGTTATAGCCTCTGCAAGTTCTGCCTATTCTTTCCAACGCAAATACAATTCTCTTTAATCCTATTCCTTTATTTTCTTCATGGTTAGTTTTCTAAAATATAAATACTTATTTCAAAGCTATAATTTTATATTAAAGTATTATTTTTAAAAGAGTTTTATAGTCCATGCACATAAGATTTGGGTTTATGTCTAAATATGTTGTGATAACCTTATGGTTATGTTAATTGCAAGGTGTATTTGTGATTGAACTTTGAAAGTGCGAAGTGTTGATTGAGATTCGGAATCAAGGTACGTTTAGGTGGCTAAATACCTTCGAAATTGTTAAATGAATAAGCATGTTTGTGTGACGATTTTAATTAAATTGTTTGAATTATGATTTATAAATTAACCTTGAGAATTCATGTTTTAATAAATATGTTTGAGAATGGATTTCTATCTTGTTTTGAATGGTTTGAAATTATTTATTATGTTTAAAGGAATTTGGTTTTTAAAAGTATGTTGGATTGATTTAAGGAGTTTTTTAAAAAAGTTTGATTTTAAAAGCTTGTTGAATTAAATACAAAAGGAGTTTTGAGTTATTCTATTATAAAGTTTGATTTTATTCAAAAGAGGAATTTCATTAAAATTATGGAATTATTTATTAAAAGCTTTACAAGCATGATTATTATATTAATCCCACTATGTAGATTCATTGAAAAGTATGGACTTTGTATGACCTAGTCTTTCCTCAAGAATAACCTTTCAATATAAAGATACTAGTTTGGGAGGTGTGCACACTTAGGAGAGGAATTGGGTTTTTAAAAAGGAATTGGTTTTTATCACTTGAATTATTATTCAAATTATTATTGAGTTTTTGGAATTGTTTCGAGAATTTTGAGAATTGGTTTTGAATTATGAGGTTTGGGTTATTGAATTAATTATTGGAATTTCATGATTGGTTTTAAAAGCATGTTTGCAAATAAATTTAGTTTACTTATCTTGCACTTATCGTACTTAGCATATTTTGCTAATCCGTATTTCCTATTTGTTTTGGTTCGCCCTGTTTACATTAATGGTAAGCAGTGTTGACTATTTTCAGGTGGAGTCAATAAATGAGCATATGGGGGTCGCGGGATATTCTTCACCTAGTCTAGAAAAATGTTGGTCGTTGTTTCTATTTTTGAGTACTCATGAGAATGGTTATTACTATTTTATAAGTATTAATAAAAGAAGAGTTGAGTTTTCCGCTGCAAGTTTGTTATTAAGTTTAGTAGTTTGAGTAGCCTTGCGTAATCACGCGACGGTAATACGTTTAAGTCTATCTCTATGGTATAATAATACGTACTATACTAGTATTTTCGTAGAGGGAGATTTGGGGGTGTTACAATTCTTCATCAAAGGGTAATAATAAATGCTCTCTCTCTCTCTCTCTCACTCTCTCTCTCTCTCTCTCTTAATATCTTCTCTTCTTCTTCTTCTTCTTAAACACTTTCTGACTTTACCATCAGAGTGGTTATCCCCGGATTCACCCCAGGGTTAGCTAATTCATATTTCCTTTGTAGGTTTTTAGCTGGACGGTAGGGTTTTCACGGATCCTAGGTACGGGTTGTCGGGTTACATCCGGAACAATTTGGCATTGGAAGGAGGGGGTAGTGATTATTTCTATCTCCTAAGAACCTAACATAGTAAAATTATGACTGGAAATAAAGAAACACATGTAAATGATAACAGAATCAAGAAAACTGTTAATTTGAATATGGCAATTGGAATTGGTACGGGTATCCCAGATGTTGAAATAGAAGATGAGACCCATACCTTAGAAGGAAACCAGTTTAATATGTCGATAACACCTGAACGGCAAAACGATACAATATTGGACCCTTTGACTGAGTTTACTTCGGAAGAGCTGGAGTTGACAGCCAGGGTAATGAAAGCAATGAGCAGAAAAAGAAAAGAGGCAGGAACCGATAACGGGCAAACCGGGGGTGAGGTGCCGATAGTCAATCTTGACAGCCAGTTTAATAATGCGATGGGTTCTCCTAGGCGCCCATCCCGAGAGGCGTCGCTGATAAGGACGCATACGACCAATCGGGAGATGGAGGCACAATCCTCTAGTCATGTTGTCAACTCGAGGACCCAAAGGCAGAGAACTTCACAAAGTGCAGGGCAAGGTGTGGCACGAGCAGTTGTGAAACCAAGGGCCTCACCGTTTACACAAGAAATCCTTCATTAGCCGATGGAAAAGATTAAAATGCCGATGTGCAGGTATGACGGTAGGGGTGATCCGAACATATACATAACTTCCTATAAAGGGCATATGATCCTATACACAAATTTTGATGCCGTATGGTGCAAGGTTTTCCCAACTACCTTGACTGGGGCGGCTTCAGATTGGTTTTCCAATTTGGGAAATGGAACAATTGATAGCTTTGAGAAGCTGTCAGAGATGTTTGTGGGACCATATGTCAGTAAAAGTGTCCGACAAAGGACCTCGGGAAAACTAATGGCGGTTGAGCAAAGAACGGATGAGTCTCTAAGGGACTATATCAGGAGGTTCAATAATGAAGCAAACACAATCCCGAAGTTACAACAAGAAACGCAGTTATGGCGTTGATGAATGGCCTAAACAATTGTAAATTCAAGCGGTACCTGACACGGAAGAATCTCCCGACGTTAGCAGCGGCCTTTAATAAGGCTCATGATTATATTAAAGGGGAAGAGCTGTTGAAAGCAAGTAGCAAAGCTATGCCGACACTTTGTGACGGTACTGCGTCTGGAAGTGGTAAGCCCAGAGCCCCAGGTCCGATAAGAGGAGGGGGGGCTGGCAGGAAGGAAGAGGTGCAAAGACACCGGCACGGTACAATACTTTCACCCCATTGAATACGCTAAGGGCCACCACCTACTCAGTGAATCAAAATAGAGAAGATTGGGTGAGACCGGCACTGATGAAGGCAAAGGGCAGAGATATGAAGAAGTATTGCATGTTTCATCGTGATGTCGGCCATGACACTGAAGATTGCACGCAGTTGAAAGATAACATAGAAGAGTTGATCAGAAAAGGGCATTTAACTCAATACCGCTTGCATTCGGGGGGAAGTCAACAATCGATAGCTCCCCGTCAGATAGAATCCCGGTAACCAGAACTCAGAAATGACAGGCAGCAGGTCGGAGTAAACCGACAGGGAGATGGAAGGCAGCCACCGTCATCATCAAGAAGAAGCATAGTGGTTGATGTGATTACCCGCGGGCTGGTTCATGGAGGGACGGTTAGCTGTGCAAGAAAAAGCTTATCAGATCATCGGCATATAGTAAATGCGTTGGATGTTGAAATCCGTACTCGACCCTCTGAAATTCCCAATGTTACATTCTCTAAAGAAGACGCAAAGGGAATTGTTTTTCCTCATGATGATCCTTTGGTACTAATACTTATGATAAATGGAGCAGCGATAAAACAGGTTCTGGTTGACTGGGGGAGTTCAACAAATGTTCTATTCATGAAGGCATTCAATGCAATGTTGATAGGCTGGAAATATTTGACGCAGGTTTCCTGTCCCGTGATTGGGTTTAATGGTTCAACTGTAAGGCCAAAGGGCAGTATCGTCTTACCAGTTCAGTTTGGGGAAGGATTGACAGCAACGGACGCAATAGCTGAGTTCATAGTAATTGATGTACCGTCAGCATATAATGCGATTATCGGCAAACCACTCATTCACGATACACAAGCTGTAGTGTCGACATACCACCTCACAATGGCCTATGTATCGAACGCGGGGCATGTGGAGAAGGTACATGGAGGGCAAGAAATGGCAAAATCCTGTTATGTGACTGCATTGAAACAACCCACCCGAGAAGTACCTGCTTTGAATAGTCCGAAAAGGGAAAGAAAGCCATCAGTGCATGATCTGTCAATGGAAAACTTTGACACAAGGCCGGTATCAGTGCCCAGACCGACACCCAGGGGGGAACAGTTCAAGTCGAGCTCCAGCCGGGAGTCCAAGGTCGAACAGTGAAAGTGGGGTCATACATGGATGCAGAAATGAGATGTAATCTGATTAGTTTTATGCGAGAAAACGCAGATGTGTTTGCTTTCTCGGCGTATGAGATGCCGGGAATAAATCCTGACGTTATGGTACACAAGCTGAATGTTGACAGAAGGTTCAGACCGGTAAGGCAAAAGAAGAGGAATTTCTCGACAAAAAAGATTGAGGCCATATAAGCTGAAGTTAATAAGCTCTTGGCGGCAGGGTTCATTGAGCCTTGCACATACCCAGAATGGTTGGTGAATGTGGTTATGGTGAGAAAGCCGACAGGAAAGTGGTGAATGTACGTCGACTTTATAGATTTGAATAAGGCGTGCCCTAAGGACTATTACCCGTTACCACGGATAGATAGGCTGGTAGATTTGACATCCGGCATGCAGTGCTCAACTTCCTGGATGCTATTTCAAGATATCATCAGGTTAGCTTACACGAATCGGACAGGGCCAAAGCTGCGTTTATAATGGACGCAGGAGTCTATTGCTATAAGGCTATGGCGTTTGGTTTTAAAAAACGACGGTGCGACTTACCAGAAGCTGGTCGATGAGATCTTTGAAAAGCAAAAAGGGCGAAATGTAGAGGTGTATGTGGATGATACGATTGTGAAAAGTCGGTTGGAAATAGATCACATTGCTGGTCTAAGGGAAACCTTTGATACCCTTCGACGATACCAGATGAAGTTGAAACCTAAAAAATGTGTGTTTGGGTTAAGGTCAGGCAAGTTCCTTGGGTTCATGGTTAATGAGCGAGGAATTGATGCAAATCCAGATAAGGTTAATGCAATACTTAATATGAAGCAACCGAAAACAATACGCGACATTCAAAGGCTCACAGGCCGAATGGCGGCCTTAACACGGTTCATTAGCAAGTCCGCAGATAAGGCACTTCCATTTTTTGTGGTCCTACGGCAAAACAAAACTTTTGAATAGGGAAAGGACTAGATTGAAGCTCTGGAAGGTCGTTGCCGATAGTAGCAAGCCAGAGCGTGGGGAATAGTTACAGCTGTATATATTGGCTTCTCCGAAGACAATGGCAGCGGTATTATTGGTAGAAAGAAAGAAACAACAAATGCCGATCTACTTTGTCAGCCATGTTCTAACTGCGGCATAACGCATATATCCAGTAAATTGAGAAAATGGCATATGTTGTTGCTATAACAACAAGGAAACTCAGACCATATTTCGATGCTTATGTGATACAGGTATTGACTAATCAACCGTTAGAAAAATCATTGCAGAAGATGGATACTTAAGGCCGATTGTTAAAATGGGCAATTGAGTTGTCGGAATATGAATTAATCTACAAGCCCAGAGTGTAAATTAAGGCGCAGGCATTATCGGAGTTCATTGTAGAAGCCTCTTACAATGACGAGGAAGAGCAAGTGGGAACATGGCAAGTGTCGGTGGATGGATCTGTAACTGTGATTGGATCAGGGGCCGGGATAATGATATCGTCACCACAGGGGGATGTGTTTGAGTATGCATTGAAGTTCAAATTTAAAGCTTCAAATAAAGAAGCAGAGTATGAGGTGGCGATAGTAGGGGTCCAGTTGTCTTTAGCGGCAAAGGCCAAGCGGTTAATTCAGATAACGGATTCACAGTTGGTATCAAGTTAATTTACTGGTGAATACCGGCAATGGTAAATACCTTGAGAAGCTCAAGCAGTTATCGGCATAGTTGGAACACTTTGAAATTACCTTGGTTCTAAGAGCACAAAACTCACAGGCTAATGCTCTAGCGAGATTGGCCAGCTCCAGTTTTAATGACCTAGAGAGAACAGTTATGGTCGATATATTGAAACAAAAAAGTATTGATGAAGACTCAGAATAGGTTCATTGTGTTAATAACAACAGTCAGTGGTATGACAAAATTCTGGGGTACATATTGTATGGTACCTTACCGACTGATAAGGCTGAGTCGCAAAAGCTAAGGCGAGATAGTGTATGGTTTGTTATACACCAGGGACAGTTGTATAAAAGGGGTTTCACACTGCCTCTTCAGAGATGTATAACGGACTTTGAATCGGCAAGACTCATTGAATAAATACATGAGGGTACTTGCGGTAATCATATCGGTGGTAGAGCCTTGTTGTTGGAGGCTATGAAACAAGGATAAAACTGGCCAACAATGACCGAGGACGCTTTGGAATATGTAAAGCGGTGTGAAAAATGCCAGAAGTATGCGCTGGTCATTAATCTTCCACCTAATGACTTGACACCAATATTGAATCCGGTCCCGTTTGCACAATGGTGGATGGATATCGTGGGACCGTTTCCTTTGGCCACAGGGAGTAGAAAGTTCTTGGTAGTTTGTATTGACTACTTCTCAAAATGGATAGAGGCAGAACCAATGACGAAGATATCTGCATCCGAGGTAAAAAAGTTCATCTGGAAGAATATCTTCACTAGATTTGGGTTGTCGATGGCAATGGTTTTTTTTTTTTTTTTATCACGGATCGCAGTTTGATTATAAGCTGGTAAAAGACCTTTTGGCCATGTACAAAGTGAAGTTTACGAGTGTGCCATAGGCGGAGGCGGCCAATAAACAAGTCTTGACAGCATTGAAAAAGAAAATAAAAGATGCAAAGGGGTTGTGGGCCGACCTTATCCCAGAGATCTTATGGGCAAACCGAACTACGACAAGAGAGGCAACTGGTGAATCTCTTTTCAACTTGGTATTGGCATAGAAGCGGTGATTCCAGCTGAGGTTGGACTTCCGACGTTCAGAATTCAGCATTATTGTGAGGAACAAAACGATCTCTTGTTAAGGCAACAGTTAGATTTCTTGCCTGAACTTCGAGAGAAAGCTGCAGTTAAATCGACGGCATATAAAGACAGAATGTCAAGGGCATACATTAGAAGGGTCAGTCACCGTCCTATGACCACTAGAGATCTGGTTCTGCGGAGAACAGCGGCAACAAGAAAGGGTAATGTTGACGGCAAGTTATCGACAGACTAGGAAGGACCATATAAAATCAGTGACACAGTCAGGCAAGGGTCATACCGCCTGGAAACTATGGAAGGGAAGCCGTTGAAGAATGTGTTGAATGCAACGGTGCTTAAGAAGTTTTATGTTTAAATTTTTTAAATGCATATATAATTCCGGTAATGTGATGTATCATGCAAGTTTTTTTAATTATCTTTCTCATATAGTATCGATAATAATATGAAGGGTACCTGGTCTGATATCAACACGTTGTTAAGAATCCTCCATTTGAGGTAACACAATCAAATGGGATGGACAGCTAAAAACCGATCCCTCAAAAGTAGTAAGTTCACAGTCTGATCAATTGTGAACACCTACTTTTCGTGAGGCTATAGGTTTAAAGTATAATACCAGCCAAATCAGAACGTGGTATATGTCGGCATGAGGCATAACCATGGTAAAAGATAGCCAAAAGAGGTGTTTGAGTAGGTGCCAAACAGTTACTACTCAAATGGCCAGTGTAATAGTTTGAACCGACATCATACAATTCATATAAAATGGCAAGTCGACAGAAGGCCTATTTACGGTAGATATAGTAATCTAAAAAAGCTAGAACGGATTACAAAACAATCACCATAAAAATTTCAAATAAAAAGCTATTTAAAAAGATGAAAATGGAAATTGAAATGCGTATGATATATAAGTTTGAAAGATGAAAACGGAAATGGAAATGCAAATATTAACGTATTCATTGTTTAGTGAATGCACCAGCTATGCACGTACACTCACTAAGGGGGGAGCAGATAGTGTACATGATCAAATACAAAACGTTCTTTTTATATAAAAAATTATGATCACATACAAAACGTCTTGTCATATAAGAATCATTTTTAAGACGTAGGTAATTATAAGAGTAAGCGTGATCAAAGTAGCAAATTGATAATCAAAGTAGCAATATACATTCGACAGGCATCACCACAAAAAAGGGTACATGCCAATAAACGGCATAAGTGAAAGGTAAAGAGTTTTATGGTTAAACAAAAATTCAAAAGCAAAACATCAATGCTGATAAGGCCCAAGTAAACATGAGCCGCAAGATGATATCGGTGATGAATGCCCGCCCCTTCAAGCTTGGGGTTCTTGCGTTCCCTCAGGTACTAGAAAGTTCAGAAGGCTAGGGGTCCACCAAAGCGTCATCTCCACTTGGATCGGCATTAAAGAGATCCTAATTAGCAAATTGTTGTTGCTCAAAACCGGTAGCATTCTCATGAGCTTTGTTGTTGAAGGCTGCCTCGACCTTAACCCAGTCAGGTTCCGTCTAGCCGGTAACCTGAACAACACACCGTTGAGCTGCAGTCCACCCACCGTCATCACGGTTCTAAAGTCTTTCTATGAAATCAGCAGACCTCAAGTACCGACTAACAACTTTCTACCGGATGCCAGGCTTGTCGGCTTCCATTTTCTGGATTTTCTCCTTTAAAAGGCCGGCAACACCCTTAGCATCATCAAGCTCCTTTTGTACCACTGGCAGCCGATCAACAACCTTGGCCTTCACCTCCAATTGTTGATGGAAATCTATAATCTCTTCTTCGGCAGTTTTGAACTTGTCGGCTTTTTCCCTAAGAGCTTTCAGCTCCTCATCATCCTTCTTTTTTGCCGCAATAACGCCGTCAAGAGCCTTCTGTGCGTTCTTTAGAGCCGCTTCCGTGGTTTGCGGGTCCAGTGCAGCCTGGTAGTGTTGCTCTTGATAATACCGGTACATCTCAACAAGCTCGGTACCGGAGGCAACAACCTATGTGATCAACGCAATAACGAAGCGTGTTAGAAAGAATTAAAGTAAAAAACATGCCGTAAAGTTTAGCTAGAAATGTAACCATGTTAGTTTGATATGATTCCTTCATTAAATCATGCATATGTTGTGCAGCAACTGGGCCGACAAGGCTAGCGGGCCTATCAACAGGAGTAGCCAGATTATGAAGCAACTGATATCCTAAGTTACCCCCTCGAAGTGGGTCGTTGGTAAAGATGGATTCATTCCGACATACATCCAGCTCTGGCTGCCATCGATCTCAAGAACTGCCGTCAGGAATGGCGAATCTATTTGCGACCTCGTCAGGAATCTTACTGGATGGCCGCTCTATCCACTAATTTGCCCAGTATACAATGCCGGGTGCGCTCACATTAGAGCCGGTATGAGCCTTAGCTTGTGGCTCGGAGTGATCTATTGTTGTAGGCTGATTGAGAGGTGGAGAGTCTTTAATCTCTTCCACTGTGATTCCTTCCGGCATAGTCTTCTTTGATGGTTGGATAGGAGGGTCAGATCGCTTTTGCTGTTGTGGCTGGGTCTGTTATTGGGGATCTTGATCCTTATGATGTGGGGCCTGCTGCTTTTGTTGCTACTCGATGCCCTCTTAGCGAGCTACTCGTCTTCCTTCCTCAAACTAACAACTCCACCCTTTCCACCACGCCTGTTAGCAAAAGACACAAGGTGTCTGGTGCTCTTTCTGGCATTCTCATCAGCCATCTCTTCAGCTTTCCTCTTAGGCTTTCGTACAAAGGATCGACTGCAGTAAGTGGCAAGGGTATCGTAGCTGGGCATGGGAGATTTCGGACAACGCTTCAGCACCCTCTTGCCATCGACAGATATACCAAGAACTTTCTTGTCCAACTTCTCAACCCCTGAAAAAGGCATACGATACCGATTAGATAAATTATGTTAAAAAAAAGAGCTAATGCTTGTAAATCCGAAAATCGGGAATAATGAAAACAAGAATGACACTAAAACATAAGAAGAGTACCATAACTGTCGGTCGTGCATAAACCGACATGAGAGAAAGGGGAGTTGTCGATAATGTATTTCACGTTCGGCACCCACACCCTTGGGACTATTTGAATGCGGTCATCACCCAAATCAATTTCCTCAATGTCAAAATAATTAAAAGCCTTGCGCTCTTGTGCACCAAAGCCTCTATCGGCGATAGTATCAAATTGAGAATGTTGACGATAAAATGTTCTCCTAATCGGAAATTTGTCAGGAATACGCATAAAGAAAAACTTGTCCTGCCAGCCTTTACAGCTGGATAGTTTAGGGTGAACAGTATATTTGTAAGGAGCTGTGTAGATCGACCACCACCCCTCAGATTGGTCATCCCGTTTTATCCATAGCAGCTTCCTGAATAGGTTAAGGGTTAAAGGGAAGTTTTTATACAACATAACCCAAACCAAGGCCACTACTGCCCGAATAGTGGGAGGAGTGAGCTGCACAAGGCAAACGTTCCAAGCCCTCAAGATTTTGGCTATGAATGGATGAAGGGGAAAACGGAGGCCGAAATCGAGGTGCTTAGCGTAAATTGCAATGTGCCCAGTTGGGCAATCCAGCATAGAAGACTCAAGAGGAGGAAGGGTCGGCTCATACCCCTCAGGCAGCCGATAAAAGCGCTTTGCATGCCGGCAGTAGTCCTTTTCCAAGGCCAGCTTATGCTAGACTTTGCTAATTTTTGCCTTAGCCACTTTGCTATCGGCTGGTAGTACCAGAGGTTGTCGGTGCTCTGTGTCGTCCTCTTCGGAGTTATAGCCTTCATCTAGGCTTTTTTCTTTAGTAATCTGCGCCATCAAATCCACAATATCTTCCTCCTTCCCAACACTCCTGCCTTTCTCTTGATTTACTTCCTCATCACCATCTCCCTCGTTGCCGAGAACAGAGTTGAAAGCTGATACATGAACAGGAGATTTAGACCCCTTGTCGTCATTTTGACTTACCTCATGATCTTCAGATTCTGACTTATCAGAACTTACTACATATGCTGTACCGGGCCTTCAGCTAGGTTCAACTTTATCGGGAGATGGTTCAGGATAACTGGTGGTAACTGGTCTGTTTAACTCTCGACATTGTTGCGGTTCTGATCCCTATATGACCAATGTTGGAACCGTATTAATCAAGTTTTGGCTTATCTACAAAACTACGCAAGTGATACCCGATGCTAACTGGCTCGACGTCAAGCACCTCAATATCAGCAGGCAATTCAGGATTATCAGGATACAAAGATCCTCACAATCAACAATAATCTTATGACGATAAAAGGCTTGCCTTTGTTCTTCAGCGGATAACGGCTGAAATGGATCGTCAATGTTATCAAAAAGAGACGAGGTTGTACCTTGGGCTCTACCGATATCTTTACCCAAAGACTGCCTAATAAGGCGACGCCTAACAGTACTAAGGGTAGGTTGTTCCTCCTCCAAACTACTATCAAACATTTACAAATGCCAATTACACTAAAATCGCATAAATCAAAAGCATGCAAAATTTAAAGTTAGGGTTTGAAATACCTTCAAATATTCAACCGACAAATACGATGGCACGCAAGAAGAATTACAGAAGACAAGAAGAACTTAATCCCTTGTGAAGCTAGCAAATAATGGGCGACAACCAAACCGAAAGAAGCGATCAACGTATCGCAGACTTAAAAGTTTTTGGGATTTCTAAAGAGCAAAGTCTATATGAACAATGATAGTTAAAGCAATAAATAGCCATAAAAAAATGGCGGTTGATTAGATTCTTTAGTCAACGGCCCAGAAACAGCGACGCTTCAAATTTCGCAGTACAGATTAAGGACACATGCCCATTGACTGGTCAAAGTCCCCGCCTATTCCATATCAGAGCACTAGTCCACATAGTAGAGCTTATCTGCTATCAGCAGGCAAGCTCACTTAGGGGGAAAATTGGAGATTTTTGCTCCCAGCCTGAATACAAAGTAGAGCTTATCTGTTATCAGCAGACAAGCTCACTCAGAGGGAAAATCGGAGATTGTTTGCTCCCACCCTAAATATAAATTAGAGCTTATCTGCTATCAGCAGACAAGCTCACTTAGGGGGCAAATCAGAGATTTTTTGCTCCCAGCCTGAACACAAAGTAGAGCTTATTAGCTATCAGCAGGCAAGCTCACTCACTACTACATTTTTTACCTATTGCGACCCCCAACTCCGTTGCATTAGGCGTCAAATTCCGTGGCATTAGGCCTAATGCAACGACCATGTAACGTGGCATTTACTGGCGTTGCAGTAGGTCTATTGCAACAGTATACAACACTTAATACCACGGTAGCTATAATCCGTTGCGTTAGCTCTACACCTGATGCCACGGTATAAATTATCTGTTGTAATAGATTACTAACTACTAATTATGATGAAATTGACACCTATTGCAACGGATGAAGCTAATTAATACAAATGATATATGGAGTACGTATCTACTGCAACGGATTGATCATTTGATCTTTTTTTTATTTTTTTATTTTTTTTATTTTGAATGGTACGGTAATATAATATATGTATAAATAGTCAGTACAAATCTAAATATACTAAGAAACAAAATATCATTAAATTTATATAAAATAATTATAATGCTAAATACGTACATTATAAAATATTAGTTGCTTGTTTTTTGTATGACACCCTACTAATAATAAATAAAAGTTATATAATTAATTTAATCCTCCAAAATACAAATTTTCAACATATATATAAGCCAGAATTTCCAAATCTTCACAAACTTGAACTTGAATAAGAGTCGCCAACATATATGCGCCATTTGTTAGATGACTAGCTAGTTACTATACTTCAGCTCCATTTAGCTCCCCATGCACCTACACATAAAATAGAATAAAATAATAGAAATACAATAGAACTAAACTATAAATTATATAGATCAAGGCCACAATCAACATGAGAAAAGTTCAAAACCCACGGAGAATCCAGCTATACAATAATACTCATGTTAGACCGCAGGCCACAACACAGCAGCACCCTGAAGCCAATACAGACAGCAGCCAACCCAAAACCAAACAAAAACACAACAAGCACAAAACAGGCTGCAAGCAGGTAGAACCCTGAACAAGAGCTGTTGATCTGCCACTATCAGATCTAACACTGAAACCAAACCAGAAGCGGCAACCAGCAGCAACTATAAGCCAAATAAGGAGGGCACACACCAAACACATCTAAAAAACAATAAACCAGGGCACCCAACTATCCATACAACGAGTAAAAACAACCCCCTCCCTTTTACATCAATTTCCCCTATTTCACAGACTTTCAAGAATGCAATATCTTCAGAAGAACAACAACTAAGTCTGCTCTTCCTGTAACCATTTTTAACAACAAAATTGGGTGTTTGGATCAAAATAAAGACAAATTTAGAGCACTAGATGTCCTATAGTTATCAAAAGCAACATAACAACCAACATAAACATCCCAACATTGCAGCAACACAAAAGCTTAAAGAAGTTACATTTTGACATTGATATGAGATTGTTTTTTATTGCTCATATATCTTGTCACTGTTTTCCAAGCTTCATTATGTACATTTGTCAATTTAAGCTTGGCAAAATCAATTAAAATTAAATTTAGCCATGTATACAAAATCAAAGATCCTAATGCTCTTTTTATATATAGATAATACAACAGGAGAATAAACCAAAAAAAAAAAAAAACACCCTTAATCAGAATTGAGTAGGATAACTACTATACATGCAACAAAATTATACGAAACCAAGCAAAGTATTTCAAAGTGATAAATTATCTTTGTCAAGCTTTATCTTCATATTATCATACCCTGTGAACTCATATCCAATACGAACATTAATAATACTTCAATACCTCTAAACAAACTCATAAAGAAAATTAGTAGCAAGAATCAAGAATGGCCTGATCAACTATAATTATTTAAATAGAATGGAAAACTGATTTTACAAACCATGTGTCTTCTACTACATTTTCTTAAGAGTAACCCAAAAGGACAACAGATTCAATATTCACAACTTTCTCATGATACAAAAAGCTGACAGCAGGAAAAATCTTCAAACAAGAACCCGGTAGAGGAAACAATTTTTAATATAAATTGCATCGGACCACTAAACAATGTTCTGCTACCCAAGTATTAGCTTTATTTTTTAACTTCTATCACTTCATACTATAAGTCTTCAAGATGCAGTTATTCACAATAATGTTGACGAAAGAGCATTACCTCAAATAAGTGGTTAGAAAGAAATGTGACAAAGAACTAGCCGAAATCAGAAGAAGCATCGTAGCCTACAGAAGGGCGCCTTAAAATTAAAAATTTACAAAGTCAATTACAATTCGTAGTAAAATAAAAGACATTCAATTGAAAGGCCATATATTTTTAAGCATCCTAGATTTGACCTGACAACAAATCATCTATAGAACAAGAAATAGGCCATTTGAAAGACAGATGCATAAGTATGTCATAAGTTTTGACTAAGAATTTTAGTGGCTCTCCGGCTATTAAAATTTATAATTTACAATTTACATAACAGTAGACAACAGAGACAAAAACACCCACAACAATATCAATATTAAAGGCTAGATATCAATAATAACAACTACAAAAATAACTTTGTAGAAGAGATTAAAAAATGAAGAGAAAGATTATATTTTCTCTTGCGAGTGACGGGAGATCTACAACCAAAGCAACGACTTTGCTGAAGAGGGAATGGTGAAAGCCACACCTCACACACAAAGTGTGTCTCCTCCTCCATTCACTTCCTCTACAAAACCATATTCAACAAACAATTATCTATTTCCTAGAAACCTTTGATCTGCCATTGATAAGGTAGTAGAGAAAAAGTAAAGACCTTCAATAAAAATTCTCGACAGTAATTACATATATTTTGGTCGTTATCGGCCCTTTCCTATCCTAATTCCTCAATTTTCTTCTACAATTTAAACAGATCTAGAAAGGGGAGCTCCAATTTCAAAATAATTAATTTTTAGAAAAATAAATTATAGAGAAAAATATTATAGAATTGCAAATAACTAACTAAGACCACAGTATAACGAGTTCTATACATAACTATTAACCAAACAAAGAATAAAAAAATATTCAACAAAATTATGAACTGATAAAATTATAGATTTGGTAAATAACCACAAAATCGAAATCCACTCCATATATAACACCAAATTAAGACAACAAGATAAAAACCAAAAATTAATTTAACTTATGAGCTAGGTAAATGACGAAATTAAAGTCTTATTAAAAAAAATATGGCGGAATTAACGAGGCTCAAATCAGCGAACTCACCAATTTACTAGTTGAAATTGGGGCTAATAGCCCATAAAATGAGAAGAAATAACGATATTTTCTTTGAGATTTGGGCAATAGTAGAAATCAGAAGAATTTGAGTGGAAGAGAAGGAAACAAAGAAAAGAGAAAACTTATAAAAAGAACTCAACCCAAATTTCTTATGAACAATAAACTAATGAGCCAATTTTAGAAGGGTTAAAGCGTAGACGAAGAAATGAGTAGCAGCGACTGCCATTGTAGGAGCATGAGATTGAGAAAAAAAATGAGGAATTGGGGAAAGGAGGAGAGAGAGAGAGGATAAGAGAGTTTCTTTTCTTTTTGGTTTATCTTGTAAGTGTGGCGGTGATATAGTAGAAGGTTCAAAATTTGGGGAAAAAATTAGAGGGAATAAGTGAAATTTTCAGCGCCTCTCCGTATTATTGAATTTCTTTGTCGTTGCATTAGCTTATTTAGCCGTTGTATTAGCTTCTTCTGCTCAGCTAATGCAACGGATCTAAAAAGCCGTTGTATTAGCTCTATCTTATGAAGTGTAAAGTAATATCCGTTGCATTAGCCTAATTTATTGTGACGGTAACAAAAATGGCGTTGCATTAGCCCTTTATTGGCTGTTGCATTTGGTTAAAAATGTAGTAGTGACTTAGGGGGCAAATTGGAGAATTTTTTCTCCCAGCCTGAATATAAAGTAGAGCTTATCTGGTTTCAGCAGACAAGCTCACTTAGCGGGCAAATCGGAGACTTTTTTCTCCCAGCCTGAATATAAAGTAGAGCTTATCTGCTATCAACAGACAAGCTCACTTAGGGGGCAAATCGAAATGTTTTGCTCACAGTCTCCTAAGGTTGAAATAATTGAGTTCCAATGAGAACTCAGTCTCCTAAGGTTGAAATAATTGAGTTCCAATGAGAACTAAGTCCCCAAAAGTTGAAATGATTGAGTTCCAATGAGAAATCAGTCTCCTAAGGTTGAATGATTGATTTCCAATGAGAATTCAGTCTCCGAAAGTTGAAGTGACTGAGCTAAAAGTCAGAATCCCAAAGGTTAAAGTGATAGAACACGTAAAGGGATGTCAAACCATCAACGAAAGGAACAAGGACAACTGAGAACATCAGTTGCACAGACGTCCTCATTTGGGGGGCTAGTTGTATGGGGAGATACCGGTAAAGGGTATACTAGTGCTGATATCACCCCTTTTACAGAACGCTCAGGTTCCTAAAAACAGGTCATAATGACCATATCAGTATACTCTCATAACGGCATAGGTAAAGGTTGTCCTGCGAACAACACGTGGCGTGAGGCGACTAACACCTAACATGTATGTTATTTGAATGGCATGCAACCACCTAGTAGATGAATCCTCTATAAATAAGCAAGTTATTCTTCATTAAAGGGTAACAATAAATGCACTCTCTCTCTTTCTCTCTCTCTCTAATACCCTGGAAATTTCCTTCCTTTAAAATACTCTTTTTACTCTAAATAAAACCCTTTCAAGGAAATAACCAAAATATTACCGCCACCGTGATAACGGCTGAGGCTAATTTTCAAAGTCTCACAGCGGAAATCTAAAAATAAAAACCAACTTTTAAAAATAAAACTTGAGTTTACAACCTCAAAACAAATGTAGAATAAAACATCCACAAGTTAGAACCAATTCAGACATGACCCTTCTTAAAAACCAATTAAAAACAAACATAATATTGTTAGTCCATAAACAATAACCAATAATTCAAAATATCAAAACTAAGAAACATAACAAGTAATTCTTTGCACTCTATCCCATTATGCTCTTCATGCTTCAAGTACCTGTTACTTCCTCTTTATTCAACTCTCTACTCACCATATAAATGGGTCATAATAGGGCCAATCCAAAGGAAAGCCAAATACAAACACAAAAGTAAGAATCAGCAAAGCTGAGTACATATGCACCACACTAACATGAATATCCTAGCATCACAATAAAAGTAATAATCAAAACATGCTCGCCACACAATCATAAGTCAACTTACCTTTGACTCATAACTAGCAATATTAATTATTAATAATAATTTTGGATTATGCATCGAACCGGTTTCCTTCCTTGAAAATAGCCCATTTAAATATTAAGCTTCCAATTAGGGAGCTACCCCAATTGGCACCTACTATGTCACCTTGTGACGGAATTCCAGTGCATTAATAATAAAAGAAAGTACAGCGTCTTGTACCCCTGTAGAAGCTATGGTTAAATATAAAACCCCATAACTCCCCCCATATGTTCATACTCAAGGTATATACGTTCCAAGAGTTTTGGTGCGTATCCTCTTACACTTTATGTGATTTACCAATTTAACTTGTGATGACTCAAACCAATCAATCAAGAACAAACATAATAACAATCAATACATACTTCCAATTCATTCTTGAATTAATTAGTGAGCACATACTATTTATTTTAATTAAGGTTCCTTGCCTAGATTTATGCACAAAATTGCACGATTACTACCTTGGTGCATAAAATGCACTACTAAACTTCTTTGACTCAAACTCTACTTACATGAGCGAGTAAATAAATTAATTAATTTCTTGACTCAACACCAATAATAAATGGGTGAGAAATAAATTCATGAATCATGCTCAATAGTTCTAACTTTAGCTCTTTAATTAATTCATATATAAGCCTTGCTTATTAAATACATGCCTTCTTAATACTTGAAAATAAAACATACTTTCATGATTCATACATACTCAACTTGTATCATGCCTCAAATATATATTCACATGCTTGCATAACAATTCATGCTCAACCAACATCAATTCCAAGCATATAATCAACCAAACATGCTACTAATTCATCACTTAAATCATACTTTACAAATCCTAGCATGATACTACGCATACACAAATATTCTTGTGCACATAGTACCTTGAAAACCGCCTAAACTCGGCCACACTCGCTAGAAATCACCTAACTCGAAGCTTCCTACAAATAAGAATACATAACTATAATTAATCTACTATTCTCACAAATTTCCAGCAACTATAATACACTTTAAACCTTACTAATCAACCTAATTTAATGACATAAAAGCCATAGAACCTTTTCTTTAAGTGGGTAATTCAAATCCTTTCAAAAAGACTTAATTTTTATGATTTAGATAAAATTTCAATATACTTATTTAATATAAAACATCACTAATAGACTAGGAAATCATATTTAAATCATTAAAACCTTTTTCCCTTTTATGGGTAATCAAACCCTAACTCAATAATTAAAAAGTAGTGTACATAAATAAATTCCAGCATTAATTTGAGGGCTTTAAACTCATTAAAAACATGTTTAAACCATTAATTAAACAACAACAACCTAGGATCAAACCCTAACCATAAACATTAAATTCCCAGATTCTAGGGTTTGTAAATTGGGGTTTTTGATTGAATAAAAATCTGAAAATTATATAAATAATTTAACAACATCAAATACCTAAAATCAATACCAAAACGTAATCAAAATCATGCTTTATATTAGTAAAAACAATAGAATTAAATTAGGAAGAGAAAAAGTGCTTTTATTTTTATTTTTTATAAAAATAATAATACCAAACCGCAAAAACAAAAGGAGAGAGAAGGAGGGGTGGCCGGCAGTGCGCGCTAACTACTGCTGTTGGCCGCAGGTGGCTGGTGGTGGCGCCGGTGGCAGCCGGCGTGCGTGAGGGGGAAGAGGAGAGAGAGGCGTGGGAGAAGAAAGAAAAAGAAGAGGAAAAAGAGAGGAAAAATAAGGAGAAAAAAGAGAGAAAATAAAGAGAAAACTTTTGGGATTTTTGTGAAATATGACAATAATGATTTAATAGTGAAAAACCTTTAGGTTTTGAAGTATTTATACTCCCATTTTAAAACAAAAACTCATAATTACAAAACTGTCATTACTAAATCCTACTCTCCATTGACTATTTCCTTTGGGGCCAACTTGTTGGGCTCTTAAGTGTCCTTAATTTCCCAACAAGTTGATCCAACTATTTAAATAAAGATGACCCAATTCAAAACACTTTTATTGCCTCAATTAATGACCCATATTATTTTATGTACACTTACATAATATTTAAATAATTAATTTCTTTTAAAATGAAAAGAATCATTTTGATTTATAAAAATAAATAATTTATATATATATAAATATTATAAAAATACGGAGTATTACACACACACACACTCTCTCTCTCTCTCTCTCTCTCTTATTCTCTTTCTTAATATCTTCTCTTCTTCTTCTTCTTCTTCTTCTTCTTCTTCTTCTTCTTCTTCTTCTTAACATTTTCTGACTTTACCATCGGAGTGGTTATCCCCGGATTCACCTTGGGGTTAGCTAATCCATATTTTCCGTGTAAGTGCTTAGCTGGACGGTAGGGTTTTCACGGATCTTGGATACGGGTTGTCGAGTTACATCCGAAACAGGATCCTTATTGATGTTCAAATGGCTTAAAGGATCCTCTTAAGAAGAGGAAATGGTAGATTCCTCTTTTTGAAGAGGAAACAAATCCTTGGCCCTTGCCAAAATTTTAATTATATTATGTTTTTTTTTTAATTTTTTTAATTAATAATTAATAATAGGAGAGAGAATATCAATAACTTAATACTAAAAGCGAAACCGAGAATGACACATGTCATCTCATGGTTAAAAATTTTCCCTCCCATTTTACTTTCCTTTTTTTTTCCTCAGATTATTCGAGGAAATTATTTTATAATAATTCAATATATCTTCTTTCCAATAAACATTCTTAACAATAATTTTCCATATACACTAAACTAATTGTAGTATATTTTACATATGTAGTATTTTATATTAGGTTTTTTGTAAAAAAAAAAATTAACATTTAATATGTAAATATTACTCCGTATTAAATTATACTACTCTGTACAGTACAATTAGGGGTGTACACCGGTCCAAAACCGGACCGGACCTGGACCGGACCTGTTTGGACCGGGGACCTGAATTGGGTAATTATGAGGACCGGGGACCGGACCTGAATTAACAGGTCCAGTTCCGGGCCAGACCTGAAAAATCAGGTCTGGTCCGGGTTTGGACCTGAATGGACCTGTTTTGTGTCTTTTTTCGTTTTTTTTTTAATACAAAACCTGTTGGACCTGCATATGGACCTGTTTTGTGATTTTTAGACCTGTTGCATAATTTAATAATTACATACAAACCAAAATTATCAATTACAAAACTACATAAAGTCTATAAAGTCCCGATTCTCAAACACCAAAAATACAAATGAGTCCACCGAAAATACAAATAAGTTCACGAAAACTCAGTTTCAATTTTTCAGAGTTTGGTTTTCTTCTTTTTTTTTTTTTTTTTTTTTAATTACGATTTTCCCGGGTTTTAGGTCCGGACCTGAAAACCCCGGGTTTGGACCGGGACCGGGAACCTGGATTTTTAAGAACCGGGACCGGACCTGAATCAATAGGTCCGGGTCAGGTCCGGTCCGGTTCAGGTCGGTTCAGGTCCGGTTTCAGGTCCGGGCCAATTTTTGTACACCCCTAAGTACAATAATACTACTCCCTCCGTTTCATAATGTTAGTCCCATATGCAATCAATCACATAAAATAAGAAAAGAAGAATATTTGGAATCTAACATTAAAATACAAAATAATTTATAATTAGTTTACCTTATTTAAGTTTTTTGATTTTTTTTTTTGGAAAGCATAAGTCATAATCGCATAATTCAAGGTAGAAATTTTCTTACTTAGAGTCATGTCATCAATCCACAACCAACAAATTCCAAAAAAAATAAGTTAAAAATGAAACATATTTAATATGGGTAGATCTTTTTGAAACGCCCAAAATAGTATATGGAACTAACATTATGAAATGGAGGGAGTATCAACTTTTTTTCTTGCTTCCAATTTTGTTATTTTGGCAATAATGTATAATTCAATTTTAAAAAAAAAATTATTTTGTTAACATATTTAAACTATGTATACTTAATTTTTCTACTTTTAAAAGTCGTATCAATAATAATGCATCATGCGCAAGTACTATCCTTAGATTTTTATTTTTTAAAATAAAACTTCATACCTTTTTTTTTTTTTTTTAATCATGTCTAAGTGTCAATAATCTTGACATTAATATAGGTATAAATAAAATTTAAGTTATATTTATTTTATAATAAGTATTACGAGTATAAATTTTTATAAAATTCAATAACAACCCTTTATAAGATTTAATAACAATTGTGCAATGCACGGGACTTAAATTAAGTATGGATATATATTCTAATACAACAAAAGCTCTAAGAATCTCAGTAGAATTTGTTTATTATTTTTATTCTTTTTTTAACACAGGGTACACTGTAAAGCATAGAATTTAGTGTCTTAAATGGATAACCTAAAACTCCATGTTGATTAAATTGTCTAAAAAATAATAGAGACAAACAATAAGACAATAACAGCATATTTAATTTTTTAAAGCTAACTGTGTAGTCTGTGTTGACCTTAATCGCGTGTTTTATGTGTATCTTTTTTTTTTTTTTTTTTAAACGTGTTTTATGTGTATCTATAATAAGGAATGTGGTTGATTTTCTTTTTTTTTTTTTTTAGGAATGTGGTTGATTGATCATATGATTTTAAGATTTTTTTTACCTTCTAACTGTTCTAAGCGAAAATGTCTTCAATAATTTTGTCTAAATTTATGTTAACTTATCAAATTTACTTCTTAATTAAATCAGAATAAGTGGATCAAATTTACTTCTTAACTAAATCAGAATAAGTGGATCAACAGGGTGTTGAGGAGAGAAACCAAAACAATGTTGAATTCTCATTGTATTCCATCAATAGGTAAATTCATTAATGCAAAATAAGATTCAAAGTATATTTTAGAACTTTGTATCAAAGCATCTTATTTTTGATGGAAAACTTATATATCGAAGCATATAATTATAATTACAGTATACATAGTTTTCTTCTCATGTTGTGGCCTTTTTCTTTCGTCAAGAGTTCAAACATGAAAAATGAGAGAACAAAGTTATAAGTCTTGTCGCTCTTATGCAACTCTTAAGCAATTCCATGCCTCTTCTGGACTAGAAACTATGGTGGATAACTATTATTACAGACCTTCTGACCTTCATTACCAAGTCCAGAAACTCAATTAGTAGATGCTGGCCGGTAAAAAGGCCCTAATGACACAATATTACAAGAGTGTAATAGATTAACAATGCAAAAAGAGAAACAATACCCATCATGATGGAACCCGACCTGCCTACTCAATTACAGACTAGTAGAAACAATTCTAATGTTGAAAAGAATGGTAAATTACATCTAACGAGCAACTTCTCCAGACATCAGGTTCGTCTGCTTCCCTTTGAATCCTGCAATATAATTTACCAAGTACTTGTATAAAGATCCTAGAAAATGCACAGGGGAGCTAAATTCTACTGAGAATCTTCATTTTCAAATCTAATAACGAGGCATGTAATGTTGTCGGAGCTCCCTCTTGTAAAAGCCTCCTCTGTAAGTTTTCTTGATGCAGCTTCAGCATCCTTTATGTCTTGCACAAGTGAAACAGCATCCTGAAGACGCAGAGTGTATCCATAGTCAATTACATAAGACTAGAAAGAATTAAGCAAAACAAGCAAATCAATCCTATCGAATGTTGGGCAATGAAACATTGATGATGCCAGATTGTGCACTCCTAATGGTAGAGACCAGCATGAGACCATGAAATGGTTCTGAATCAACTTAATATCAGCAATACAAAGAAAAAAAGATTTTATTGAGGGCACAACTTTAAATTGTGTCACATGTAAACTGTATTTACACAACACTGATAAAGATTTGCGACTCTGATAAGATGTCATTTACACTTCGTTGTTTACATTGAATATCCTCTAAAAAATTGCAAAAATTGGTTCCTGATACACCGCTGTTTGCCATTATTAAGTGCTTCCTTCAAAAAATAAATTAAAGAAAAAAAATGAACGCATGCCATCTTCCGCATCCCCAAACAAAACTGCAATGTATACATCTTGAAACTATTACCTCTTTCCCCTTATATCAATATTATCATTTCAAATATTTAACTTTCTAGGCACTAACTGCAACTTCAGCTCAATTCACACATTAAGAAGGGAAAAAGGTCTTCTACATTCTCATTATACTCCCAACCTTATCAATAATTGTAATAAAGAGCATGCCAAAATCAAACTGTCAAATTAGTGTTTCTTTATGGGATTAGGGCAGGTTAGCGCTTAGCAAAATTGCAAGTGGTGGATGACTAATCTTTCTCCATCATATTTTCCAACAGAATTGTCCAAGTTAAACCTCAAACATTTACACTTCTCTTTGCCTACTTTAAAAATAGAGAACCTAAGTGCATCAACACCTTCAATTTCCAACACAATTTTTTCTTATCATTACGACCACACAAAATATATACCAGTTAGACATTGTAAATAAACTTTCAGTTAACTCCCTGCTTTGATAAGTCCTTTTCTATAAAATACTACACTTCATATCAAACAATATCCAATTAAATAGTCACACACAGAAAAGACTATGACTGAATACATAATCCACAATTACTTGTATCCAATAACCTTCCTACACACACCCCAGGTTTGAGCCTACATGCACCACAATGGAGGTTTTAGGCAAAATCACTATGTAACCAAGTTAGGCTAGGCTAGGCTATGCCCTGCTGAACCAAAAAGACAAAACATCACAACCCTAACACATTTTCTCTGTAAAGTAAGTAATGCTAAAGATGTAATTTGCCATAACTTGCCTTATTTGTGATGACATTCCACAACCCATCACTTGCAATAATGATGAAATCTACACCATCGATCTCTTGTTCCTGGATATTTAAATACATGAAACAAGGGTAAACTACATAAACATACAAATATAATTAAATAAAAAATCAAGTATGGAGTAGGTCATGTGCAAGATAGTAGTGACGTTGCAACTATACAATGCAAGCTACATGATCTTGGCAAGGGTAGTAGCAGGATTAACGAGAAGGTGAAGCTGAAAATTTTACATCAACTCTAAAGATAGATGACTACCTTAATTTCAGGTTCAGCAATCACAAACTGTTTGAGTAATTTGTCCCCAAATGCTCGTGAAATTGCCAGAACTCCTCCAACTCTCCATGTGCCTAGTGAAGTTTTAAAAGTAAAAGTTAAAGCAGTAGTTAATCATTAATAATGAAAACATTGTGTTGCTTGACAGTAAACCAGAAATACTGCTTGCAACAGTTGCAAGAACTTTGCCAAATATACAAAAGACTGATTAAAGGTAATGCAAAAAGAAAATAGATCAAAATTGCAAACTCTGATTTGATGTTACACTTAAAATCACATGTTCCATAATGAAGCATCAAGCATCCTATGGTTTTGAAATAAATAACACCAGTAGAAGAACCTAGGAGAAGCTTTATTAGTGCTTAGGAAGGTGTTAACAAACATTTTGTTTAATGAAATAAACTTATAAAGAGCTACTCTTTCATTGTGAAAATTAGACATTGAATCACCTGCCCAAATTACAAAGCCTCCGGCATCTTCAATTCTTTGACGCTCATCAGATCTATCAGGCTTGTGGTCTATTGATAATGGAATAGCTGCACTCAAACACAATGAATACAGATATCATTAATAACTTAACTCTACCTTTTGAACTTATTTCTCAAACCAAGTAAATATTTTGGATCTAAGGTAGAATTAAAGGTACCATAATTTTCTAGTTCCAATCAATTTCATTTAAAAGGATGTGTGAACAAAGTGGCTTTTTTTGGCTCCATTTTTGAGTATTTGCTAATGGTAAAGAAATCTTTTCAACTGTTACCAACATAAATAGAACTTTATGGCATTATTCCTAAAATATTTTCTACTTGTATTCCATTTATCCTTAAACACCCCTTTTTCTCTTGACAGAGAGTAAAGAAGAGAACAAACACAAGTTCAATATATAGTATATAGATATTGGACATTATAAGATCTCAGACATAAATAAAACCTTTTAACAATTAAATAGAATAATTAGACATGATTCTACATTGCCACCATCATTTCTCTTAAAAATCTGTTGTCATTTTTAAAAAAAAATTTGTTTTATTTTATGCAGAAGAACGAACATACACTCAATTCCGGCATTGAACTTACCGGATCCATCTCTGCAGGAGACTACTCTGGAGTCGCCCACATTGGCAACTAGCAAGCGGTCACCAACCAACAACACAGTTGATGCAGTTGATCCTGCATCCTTTTGTTGTCCTATATCTTCACTGAGGAAATTGGCATCAGTCTGTTTAAATGCTTCAACTACAATATGAAAGGAAAAATAAAAGGAAATCATCGTTACTAGTGATCCATGATTAAATACGTTATGAAAGTAGGCAAAAATAGAAATTTACCAGCATGTTGAGCAAGTACATACCAATAGCTGATTTTGTATCATTAAAAAAATCTGGATGATTGCATAAATTGTTAAAAAGGTTGTTCTTAAGATATTCAGCTGTTCTAGGACCTCCATGACCTAAACATGGAACACGAAATGATAAATTAGAATAAAGACACATTACATACAAGGTTTCACAACCTTCCTTTTGGCGAGACAGACAGCTAATGTTTGCATCAACGGTAACAACAAAATAGAAAATTTGTATCTCAGTTGCAGAGACCTTGACATTTAATCTAGAGTAATAAAAGAGGTCTGAACCTACCATCAAAAACACCAAAAAATGCAACCATTTGACCACCAACTTCAGATATCTTTGTCTCAAAATAATCTTCCATTGAGCTTCGTTTACCCTTGAAAGTAGAATATCCATAGCTGAACCTTACATTGCGTTCCCCAGTTAGAAAGCTATCAAAAAAAACAAAGTTCCATCAGTTGTTCAGCCACCCTGAACAATGTTGGAAATAATAATATTAATGTGATGTAAATTACTCAGGCTCATTTGACACGTATGTGTCTAATTGTCAGACACGCCTATATTATGATTTTTTTTTTCCCTAAAGCTCAAGAAGAAGTGTCTAAGTACCATACCAATGTGTGATGAACTACCAATCTGATTTGTGTATTTGTATAAATAAGCAGAAATTTAAGGTTAAAAGCTTGAAATTATATTAAACTTGCTAATGGTTTCTTACAAAAGGGTAGTAGGTTTAGCCTACAAAGCTCATATTAGTGACTTGAGGTCACAACTCTCAAAAGGATTCACTCCAAAATTCTACCTACCTATTTCTTTCCCTCCCCTCTCTATTTATACTAAGGACTATTAACCTAGTAAAATAATATTACTAGAATACCTATACTACCCCTCCTTAGGTTAGTCTATTACATAATAACAAATGTTGAGTATCTCAGACCTTAGATCAGCTTTATCTTTTTTTTTTTGGGGTGGGGGGTATGAAATATTATTTTAAGTTCAGCTTTCCCATTACATTAAAGGGCCGTTTGGTTTGCATAGGGTAAACGGAATGGAATAAACAAAGAGAATGAAAGAGAATGGAATGAAACCCTTTCCATGTAGTATGTTGTTTGGTTTACAAAAACAAAGGGAATCACCACCACCACCACACAACCCCTCTTTCCCACTTCTCCGGCCACTCCACCGCCCAGCACAACCTCACCAACAACCGCCACCCATCGTCGAACCTCCCCCACCCTTCGCCACCCGTCGTCGCACCTCCCTTACCCCTTACCGCCCGTCGTCGCACCTCTCCCACCCCTCGTCGACTCGTGAAACCTTCCCCCGCCCACGCAAAACCCTAGAAAACGATCCTCCTCCCCTTAAAACTGCCGGTCCCTTCCCCTAGCCGCTAGGGTTTCGAGAAAACTCAATCTTGTCATATAGATCTTGAGGTTCGGCTTTCTGAGTCTAGTCGAGAATACCGCCGTGAGAATTGGGGGGAGGAGAGAGAAAATGGCCGAAGCGGAAAAGCGCCGCCGTGAAAAGGAGGAGAGAGATTGATAATCCGATGGTGAAAACGTGGGTTCCGGTGAGGAGAGGTGGAGGTGCGACGAGTTCCTACAAGGTGGCTTGACGGTGGGGGTATCTGGGTAAGGTAGTTGTTGATGTGGGTATGGTGGTGTAGTGGTGGCTTAGGAAAGGGAATGGAAAAGGCTAGGGGGGGTTAAGGAATCAATGTAGAGGTATTTTGGGTGAACTCAAAAATAAAAATAGGTAAAGGGAATGAAAAAAGTGACAAACGGCAACAAAAGAATGAGGCATGTTCATTCCCTTTCCCTTTGATTATTAACCCCAACCAAACGGCCCCTAAGTATTTTAGATAACAACTTCCGTTTTTTTAATACTATCTCTATCAAAAACTTTACGGCATATCTAATATCATTTCTAGAAGTAAAAACTTGTTCACTTGTATAACCTTGTTTTCTATTACTTCACATAAAACAAGGAAAGTTGGAACATATACTTCATTATCCTACTGCCTCTTCTTAGATTTGTTTGATATATTATAGAACAGGAATACAATATACAATACCTCGTTACCCAAGTGCCTCTCCTAAAACTCTGGCCAATGGTCGGAAAGGAGTAATTTTATATAATTATTAATTTAATTTATTCTTGAACATCAATAGAGAAGCCAATAGCCATAGCAGGCAATTTCCAATTAACACAAAACACATATTAGATAATTTCACTTCCATAAACCATTACACTAAACCACACTATACAAAAGGCCAAAGATAAAAACCAGCCTGCAATAGTGCAATGCAGCTTCAGAAGCCTCTCCAAATTCCTTACCCCTTAGACTTTCCAGAAGCCAATGAAGAAATGAAGTTTGCTAGCCCGGAAACTCAAACGCGCATACAAGTCATAAAAACACCAAAGCAATACAAATCTATTTATTACAGGAACAACACTATTACAATCCCTACTTCAATAAGTGCTCATGGTCGATATCAACACTTCATTAATTATAACATTTTCAAGGTAAAAGTTGTGTACACCACACCTCCACATGCCCAAAATTCCATTCCATCTTCATATACTATATAATTGAAAGCATGCAAATTTGTAAAATAACCAACAAAAGTTCAAAATTTCACATATTCACAACTTAACTAACTCAATATAACATAAAATCAAACCATAATGCATTAATGCTAAACATAACAATCCCACATATTCTTTCAAAAATTAACCCAAGAAAATAAATGCATACATCATTAAGAAAATTTACATCATCCCACAATAACCCATCAACTGAAATTAAAATTAAACCCAAAACATTCTAACCATGAAAATAAATTAATTACCCACCAACAAAAACTGAAAAAAAGGTAAGATGGGAATTAAAAAATGAAAAAAGGAAAGAGAAAAATACCTTATACCTCCACCACTGAAAACAGCATCAGGATCCCGAGTAGTCATGGTGGAAATTCCTGAAATCGGCGGTGGAATTCGCGGCGGCGATTGCGACCGCGACGACGATGATTTAGGGGAAAATTGAGCATCCCCAGAAGGAGAAATCGTCGGAGAAGAAGGACCCAATTCAACCAATGATGGCGGAGTAACAAACAACAACGTAGAAGGAGAAGAAGAAGGAGGAGATGAAGAAGAAGAAGAAGAGAGAGAATCAGAGTTCATTGCTTTGAACCAGTTTTTTTTTGGGTGTGATTTTTTAAATGTGATTGATTGATTGAGATATTTAATATTTTGAATGTTAATTTTTTGAAAATTTCTGATCTTTGGTAGGATTTATACTACGTATTTTTTCCTGGGAATTTTCTGAGTTGTAAAAAAAGAAGAAGATTGTATTCAGAATTTTGATAACCAGATTTCACCTGAGAATGCGGGAGATTATTGCAATGTGGATTAGCCGGTTGGTCCACGACAAATGAATAAACTTCTACGATGTGGTAAATTAACTTTCACATGGAATATACCCGTGCTAAATTGCTAATGCATAGTAATTCCTCCGATTTTTTTACTTCATCTTGTTTTACAATAATCGCATATTTTAATTTTTACACTATTTATAATTACAAATAGATTTACAATAATTTTATTGTACATTAAACATTTCATGTGTGTGTAAACTGTAATACAGAGATTTTTTTTTTTTTTTAAATTACCTATATTATCACAAAAGTGACCCTTTTTTTTTTTTTTTTGCAAAAGTGACCTATATTTTTACAAAAGTGACCCCATATTTACACAAAATTATCCATAATCTCATCAGTTTTTTTTTTTTTTTTTCCAAAAGTAACCAATATTTTCACAAAAGTGACCCATATTACTATAAAAGTGACTCATATTTTACTATACATCAGCATTTCGCAAGATTAAACTTAGATCTCCATTTGTTTGAAGCTAAATTATAATACGCAAAACTTAAAAAAACTTAATACATAATAGATTTCCATCATTTATTTGAAGCTAGATTACTAGTCTTTTTCATTGCACAATTTACAAGTTAAAATGTACTAAAAACGATAAAAGAAATGCAATCAAAAATAGAAATCAAAGTTCAACAATAGCAAAATCACATAAATTTTACTGAAATTAAGCAACGTAAAGCAATTCAGAAAACATATTTCCATGTGGTGGATTTGTACTAATCTTCTTTATTGATATGTTTGGAACTTTAACAAACTTCAAAAATCAAAAGAAAAATGCAGAAAATTAAAAATCGAAATCGAAAAGTAGATTAAAACCTAGAAAATTGAGAAATCGAATTTGTAATGGTGAAAAATTGAGCCCAGAAGGAAATTGAGCTAAGAACAGAAAGAGGATGAGAGCAGAAGAGAGAGAAAGAGAAATAAAGAGGAAAGAGAAATGGTTATAATAAAAAATTAAAATTAAAAAAAAAAAAAAAAGAAAGTTTGGCTGGCACAAGTGGAGTGAATATTTGGATACTTTTATTTCCAAACAAAGCCCGCCACACAATAATTTAGTGTGCCCCGGCCTTTATTAAACATTTGTCCAAAAATTAATGGTCAAAGTTGTGCATCGATATGTGTATCGGTCAAAGTGTTGCAATTATTATGAAACGGAGGTATTTGAGACTATTCGACTTTTACACTATTAATTCACAAATTATGCTTTAACTAGCTTTTGTGATTTATAGCTATGATAAAATATAGTCAAGTGGGATCTTGTTTGAATCGTCTCAATTTATATTTTATTGATATCCACTTTTTATAATTTTTCAATGTCGAAAATTAGAGATATCAATCGTTAAGATAGTGCATTGGCAAGAGTGATAAAAAAAAGGTCTCAACTAAATAAAAACGGAGGTAGTATAGGATAAGAAAAATTATAAGGAGTTGAATTTATTTTGACCCTACTTTTTACTTCACCTCATTTATGTTGAACTGAAATTATTTTTTATGAATTGAAATTTTTTTTCTTTTTACTGAACTTAAATTATTTCTAGTGAATTGAAATTAATTTTCCTAAACTATGCTATTTTTACTAAACTTAAACTAATTTACTGATCCTCCTCTTCTTGGATTTTTTATCCCAGCACTTTGCCAGACGGTAACTAAACTTATTGTTACTGAACTTAAATTATTTTTACTGTTATCAGTGATTTTTGCAACAAGGCTATTAGTCTAATGCATTTCCCATTAGCTATTATCAGTGATTTTTGCAACAAGGTGTGATTTTTTAGGTCCTTTATCCAAGACTAATGTTGTTATCCAATTAGCTCATAGATCTAGTGCATTTCCCATGGGAGTCATAGAAGATGTACTTGTTCAAGTGAATGAATTAGCCCTTCCTGCTGATTTTTATGTGCTTGATATGGGTGATAGATCTGATAGTGTTCCTTTATTGTTGGGTCGACCTTTTCTAAGGATTTCTAAAACTAAGATTGATGTTCATGAGGGTAATCTTACAATTGAATTTGATGGTGAATTGATTAAATTTAACATATTTGATGTTATGAAGTACCCTAGTGATATCAGTAATGTTAGTTCTATAGATTCTTTTGATGCTATTGATTGGATGGCTCAAGAAGTCTTTGATGAGTGGTGTGAAAACTTGTTTGAAAATGGTGTGTTTGATGATTTCAAGAGCACTGAAATGATAGATTCTTTTGTTGCTTCTTCTGATGTGATGAAATCTGATTTTTCTGATAATACTTCTTTGCCTTCTTCTATGCCTAAATTGATTCCCTCTTGTTTCGGGGTTTTCTGATGTCCTGCGGGAGAGTTACAATTCCGAGACTGGAACCGGACGCCTGTACCTGCAAAATAACGGAGACTCCTGAGAGCTCCGCCTCCAACGGTCAAGTTAGTACCTGATTAAGGAGTAATCAATACAGAAAATAAAGTAATCAGATCTCTCTAGGTGAGAGTGCTTAGTGTTGGTAATCTGTGTTGTTAGCGAGATTAGCCGGTTGTTAATAAGTCTGTTCTTCTCTGCTTGATCTCTTAATTATTCGGTTCTGTGATTAATGAGGATTAATCGAGTATTTATAGCCTTGGGAAGCGTGCAACTCTCTAGGTTTAAGGTAAACCTAGGGCTGATCGGGCCTCTAGACTGAAATGGTCCTTGATGGCCGGTTGTCCCATTTGGCATGGGTGGACACGTGGCGTGTCTTAAGTGGTCCGTGGAGGACGTATCTGTGATTGACACGTGGCAAGCTCCTGTTGGCCTTCGTGAAGGACACGTGGCGGAACCTGGTTGGTCCACTTGTCAGACGGTGATTGGTGGATAAAAATCCCCTAATCATTTGCCCCTCACAGGTGGCACGCGACTGGTCACGTGTCGCCTGTGACAGGTGTCGCACGGTGACAGGCGACGGCCCGTTACAGGTGTCACCTTGCAGACGGCCGAGAGATTTTCCCGCCCAATTTTTGAATTTGGAAGCGACCATTCGCCTTCTCATTTTGCCTATAAAAGGAAGTGCTGACTTCGGTCATTTTCACATTTGAGAACTTTTGCGAGAACATTCGGACCCCTGAACTTGCTCTGACATTTTCGGACTTTTTCTGCCTACCGCCTGTTCTGACAAGCCGACTGACCCGAACTTCCAGGACTTCATCAACCGTTACCCGTTCAGGTAACTCAGTTCTCTTACTCTTAATTTTCTTTTTATTTTTTGAAATGGCACCATGGAAGCACACGACACGCCCTAAGTTAGTGATCAGCCGGTCACCGGGGACGGCTGAATCTAGGACTAGGAGTGCCGCCTGCCCTTTTCTGGACCCATCTTTGCCCTTTATACAAAGTCCGACTGAATCTGTGTCTATGCAGAACGTGATGGCCAGAACAAAAAAGACTGCTATGATATCAAACTCAGACGGCTCCTCCCAAAGGGTGCTCCTTAGTGAAACATCTGACCAAGCGCCAGATGTAGAACGAGGCGACTGTCAAGCTGACAGTTCTGAGAGAGGGACCAAGGTGTTCCCTTCCCATCTAACCGTGGACATGTCTAATTTTCCTTCTGCTCCTTCTAAGGGAGAGGAGGCGGGCCCCTCTAGGAGAGGGGAGGAGTCGTCCTCTTCGGACTCGTCAGGGGACGAGTCCGAATCCAGCTCTTCTGACCATAGTTCTTCTGGCTCAGAAGAAAAACATAGCCGCCTACAAGAGGCGAGAAGTTCCCATGCAGTGGAGAAGGGGGATAATTGGGCAGAGCCGTCCGCCTCTTACAGAGAGGAAAACGCCCCCTACTACTGCAGGGTGCCCCGGGGCCGGATCGCAACCATGCGAGACAACGTGGCGAGCTTTATTGCTAACCACAAAATGGGCTCAGAGTATTTACTGTTTGTGCCGGATCCAGAAGATACTGTCGTCTGGCCGGCTGGTACCAGCTATGGTGACGGCTGCTTTGGCTGCTATGTGGCGGCCATCAAAGCTGGACTGCGCTTCCCATTACATCCGGCTGTTCAGCGGATTTTAGATGGGTATGATCTGGGGTTATGGCAGTTAGCCCCCAACTCTTGGGTTAACGTACTCGGCTATGTGGCCGGGTGCGAACTGAACGGGGTGGAGCCAAGTTTTGAGGCTTTCGCCCACATGAACTATCTCAGCCGGACCCCTAAGTCGGGAGGTACCGGCTGGTATCAATTAACAAGCCATAGGGGTTACCTCATGACGAGAGGTAAGGCAAACAAATGGAAGGATTGGCGGAACACCTTCCTTATTATCGAGAGTTCAGACACGGAGCTGAACAAACGTTTTAACAAGTGGAACAGGGATCCGCCTCTTCTCGCAGGCGGCCGCAGCATGCCGCTTGTTCCCCCAAAGGCTAAAAAAGAGATCCTAGACAAAGGACTCTTCAAAGTAGAGACTAGGGTGAACTCTACTTCAGGGGTACGAGAGCAAGTACCCCTAAACTGCGTCCCGAGCTTCAAGTGGCTCTATGACGAGTACTTCTTGGCCGCCTGTGGCCTCGGCAGTCGGTGCTCTAGAGGTAGCCGGCCTGACGAATACTCTGTTTTTTCACGCCTTGTTTACTTGGGATTTTTACTAACTTTGCTGTTTATTTTTTTCAGCCGACGCCATGAGTAAAATAACAGCATCTAAGACTGCGGCGGCCATGCTGCGGGTCTCGCTAATGAAGCAGTCGTATGCCGACTCCCCCAGCAAGGAGGCACCCTTGGTAAGCTTTGAAAACTCTTCTCCTTTTAGTTGTATTATGCATATACTAACTCTTTTTTGTTTTCAGTCTGGCACTCCAAGGGCTTCTTCCTCGCAACAGCCGGACCCCAAGGCCCGGAGGACGACTGTTGCAAGCTCTCCTGGGTCTTCCAGGAAAACAGTGGCGGCTGAGAAGCAGCCGGCCACTTCTTCAAAAACCCAGGCGGGGCCGCCTAGATGTATGGACCCTCACTTGTAAAAACTCACCCTTGCTTCCTTCTTGATTAGATCTAACTTGTTTTTTTTTTCTTTCGCTTAATGCAGCCGGCCCCCAGGGACTAGACTTGGTTGAGGTAGCCAAGTCTATGGTTAAAGTAGTTCCTCCATCTGATAGGGAGGCGGTCAAGGGTGCCGGCACCCTTGACCTCGATGGAATTTCAGGGATCCTAGCTGAGGTATACTTAGCACCTTTTTGAGCTTTTGAGTTCCAGGACGCCTGTTAACTCTTTTGATTGGAAACTGACGCCTGTTTTTCTTTGTACTTAGGCCCTGCTCCGAGTCAACAGCCTTCGCAAGCCGATTAATCGGAAAAACAAAGAGGTAAAGGCCGCAAAGGCTATGGCCGCCTCCAGCTGTGATAAGGCAATGTTTCAAATTGCCCAAAATGAAGTACTGACCATTGATCTTCTTTATTATCAGGCGCAGGCGACCGCCGCTGTTCGGGCTCAGCTAGAGGCGGCCCAAAAGAAGGTTGACGAGCTGGAGGGGACCGTCACCAAACTTAAAGCCGAGCTGAAACCCCTTCGCCAGAAAATGCACTCTTACGAAGCCATGGAGAAATCTTTGGCTAACGTAAAAGAACGCCTGGTGAACCAGGAGAAGAGTCTTACCCAAGAGCTCTCGGACAAGGCCGAGCAGGAGAAACAAGAGCTCGTCCGGGAGATGGTGGAAGACTCCGCCCAAATCCAACGCATGACCTGGGAACGACTGTTCCCCAATGCCGACTTTGCCTCATGGGAAAGAACGTACCGCCAGTGTTCGGAAATATATAATCAACAGATCCTGGCGGCTGCTGAAGAAGAGGCGTTGGACGTTGCGTTGGAGGAGGAAGAGCCGGTTGTGGCGCTTGTGCCACTTGGGGGTAAGGCATCAAAAGATGATGCAGCTAAGGCCGAGTCCAGCAAGAAGAGTGCTGACCAGGCGGCTGCTGCTGATACTGAACTGCCCCCTTCTTAAGCTTTAAGTATTTTTTTTCTTTTCACGGCCTGCGTGCCGTTTGCTTTGTAATTACCCGGCCAGGGGGCCGGGGTTTTGAATATTCTGCTGGTCTTTTATGGCCGGCTCATTTTAATCAAATTTTTTGTTTTTGTTCAAATTTGTCTAAGTATTTGAAATTTGCTCACTTGACCGACTGTTGTGTATGGCCGAACGTTAAGACAGGTACAAATAGTAAGTATGCCGCCTATGCCCCTGGACGACTGGTTGTCTGTTTCCAGGATAGATGATCAGTCGGCCATTTAATCAATCGGTATTCGAACTCTTTATTCAATTTGACCAAGTAAATAGAATTACCTAGTAGCCAAGGAATTTAAGTAGGAAAACAAGCGGCGGGTACCGTTTGTTTCCCTTTATTGCCAATGTTGGCTTTTAACTCGTTATTTGTTAACCTAGCAAGAGTATTGGTTGAGAGCCTTTGTTTATTAAAAACAAGTGGACGACTCATACCTTTTAGGCTCCATACTAAGTTTGAGTGACTATTAAGTTAACATAGGAGTTACTTAGTCTTTGTCACAATCTTGATTGAGTAGTAGAGGTATCAGGCGGCGTAGGCCGGCTAGACCCCTTGATTCACCAATGTTTGTTGGCTATTAACTCAATAGGTTATCCAGTAGGAATAGGGGTTCGAGTGCCCTCGTTTGTTTAAAACAGGCGGACGACTCAAACTTTTTAGATTCCATGCCAAATTTGAAGGAGTGACTATGAGTTAACTTTGGAGTTACTCAGTCGCCATCACTTTTGTTTGAGAAGTAGAGGTACCAGGCGGCGTAGGCCGGCTAGACCCCTTGATTCGCCAATGTTTGTTGGCTATTAACTCAATAGGTACCCCCTGCATTTATCCCAAGTAATACAGGCGGTTATCTGACTCAGATGTCAACTGCTACCATTGGTTTGGTTAGTGATAGAGTTATCTTTGTCTCAAAAACGGCTACGTGGTTGCCCTTGGGGACAGTCGTATAGGTGCCGTGTAATTAGTTTATAGAACAATGTTCCACCCAAAAGGGAGCTGCTCTCTGCGACGAATTTCATCCGGAGGGATGCCGTCGGACGCCTGCTATGATGTTGGGACAGGTCGAATTAGTTTTGTTGATTTGATCAGGTGGCTTGGCGCCTGGTCTGATCATTCGGCCGGTGGCCTTGGTAAGTTCTTGGTGAACGTAGGTGCTAAGTAAAAGAAGGGTAGCCGCCTGTTAGTTACAGGATCGGCCAGGCCCTAATCTTTTTAGCTAAGTATTGTGAGTAAAATACTCGATGGAGAGTAGCCGACTGTAAAGGAACAGACGGCATGCCCCTCTGAAGATAAAGTGAAACTCAATGGAGAGTAGCCGACTGTAAAGGTACAGACGGCATGCCCTCGTAATACAATATTGAATAGTAAGTGCAAACTTTATTAAGTAGCTCTTTACTTTACATCATTCAGAAAAAATATTTTTTAAGGTTATCTACGTTCCAGGTTCGAGGCAACGGTTGTCCGTCTGGTGTTTCCAGACGGTAGGTACCGTCCCTGACTTCCGCATAGATTCGGTAGGGTCCTTCCCAGTTGGGAGTTAGTTTTCCAGACTCATTGGCCCTACCAACTGCTTCCATTTTTCTAAGTACAAAGTCCCCTACTTTGAGTGGACGCCTGTGTACTTTCTTGTTGTATGATCTAGTCATTCTTAGGCGATAGATCTCATGGCGCAAAACAGCATTGCCCCTTTTTTCAGGAAGTGAGTCTAATGCCAGGCGCATAGCTTCCCAGTTTGCCTCTTCGTCATATAGCATTACTCGAAGAGTCGGCTCGTAGTGTTCTATTGGAAGAACAGCTTCTGCACCATAAGTTAGGAGGAAGGGAGTTTCTCCAGTTGCCCCTTTTTCAGTCGTCCTAATGGCCCAAAGAACATGTGGTAGTTCATCTGCCCATAGGCCGCCTGCTCGTTCAATCTTTTTCTTGAGACCGTCTGAGATGATTTTATTAAAGGCTTCTACCTGGCCGTTTGCTTGTGGACGGCCGACAGATGCAAAGTAATGTGCAATTCCTTGGTCTCCCAACCAGCTTTTGAGAACAGGCGTCTCAAATTGGGGACCATTATCAAAAACCATAGACATGGGAACCCCGAACCGAGTGATGACGTTTTTCCAAATGAATGAAATTACATCTTTCGTCTTGATTCCCTTTACAGCCTCCGCCTCTACCCATTTAGTGAAGTAGTCAACGGCAACAAGTATGTACCTTCTGCCGCCTGTAGCAGGCGTATATGGCCCCAGAATGTCCATGCCCCACTTAGCAAACGGTAGTGGGCTGTGAATGGTAGTGAGGTCAGTAGCCGGACGGTGAATTAATTTGCCAAACCTTTGGCACTTGTCACATTTTTTCACCATCTCCATTGCATCTGCTTCCAAAGTAGGCCAAAAGTAACCCTGCCGCCTTGTCCTTTGAGCAAGCATCCTACCACCTATATGGGAAGCGCAGAAACCAGAGTGAAGATCATCTAGTATCTCTCGTCCCTTTTCAGGAGTAACACACTTTAAGAAGGGTTGAAGGTGCCCCCTCTTGTGAAGTTCTCCCTGTATCATTTCAAAACAGGAGGCTCGTTTTTTCAGTGCTGCCGCCTGTTGAGGATCATCCGGCAGTGTACCGTTTGTCAGATATGCCCTGATTGAATCCATCCAGGTTGAGCTTCTGTCTAGAATTCCAATAGGATTTTCCTCGATGCTTCTCTTCTCCATTACTTCCCAAAACACAGTTCGAGGAGTATCGGAGGAGGCGGATGATGCTAATTTCGAAAGTGCATCTGCCTGGTTGTTTTCTGATCTCGGCACTTGGATCAGATGGAAATCCTCAAGGGAGCCGACTGCTTGTCGGACCGCCTGTAAATACTTGATCATGGCCGGATGTGTTGCTTCGTATTCGCCATTGTACTGACTCACTATCAGTTGTGAATCAGAACAGGCGTCTATTTTCCTTGCCCCTGCCGCCTTACACATGCGGATCCCGGCTAGTAAAGCTTCATATTCTGCCTCATTGTTTGAAGCCTGGAAACTGAAGCGTAGAGCATACTCGAACCTGTCGCCCTCTGGAGATTGACATACGACGCCTGCTCCACAACCGTTTGAAGTGGAGCTTCCGTCCACATATACCTTCCAGACTTGGTCTGGAACTTGAGAGTCAGGAGGACGGGTCATCTCTACAATAAAGTCAGCAAAGGCTTGCCCCTTCACTGCTTTTCTAGGCTCGAAAGTAACTTCGAGACTCTGCATTTCTATGGCCCATTTGATCATTCGTCCGGAGGACTCCATGGTGGTAAGGGGCCGTTTGATCGGTTGGTCGGTATACACGACGACTGCATGTGCCAGAAAGTAGGGCTTCAATTTTTTAACAGCCATGAAGAGTGCAAGACCAAATTTCTCCACTAGGGGATACCTCAACTCGGCATTTTTCAGTACGTGACTGACAAAGTAAACCGGAAGTTGACAGCCGTCCCTTTCAGCAAGGAGCACCGCGCTTAACGCATGATCAGAGACGGCCAGGTACATGTACAGATTTTCTTTGGGAAAAGGGCTGACCAGCCTCGGCAAGGAATGCAAGTGAACCTTTAATTTCTGGAAGGCGGCCTCAGCATCCGGCCCCCATTCAAACCTTGCCTTTTTCTTAATTGCCTGGAAAAAGTATAGGCATTTGTCGCCTGATCGGCTTAGAAATCTTCCCAAGGCCGCCAGACAACCTGTTAACTTCTGAACCTCTCGAACGGTACGAGGCGACTGCATGTCAATGACCGCCTGTACCTTCTCGGGGTTCGCCTCTATTCCTCTCTGGTTGATAAGGAATCCGAGAAATTTCCCAGACTCAACTCCAAATACACATTTCTTGGGATTGAGCATGACATGGTGCCGCCTGAGTGTGGCGAATGTTTCTCGAAGGTCCGTCAGATGATCTTTCTGAAGTTTAGTCTTGACAATCATATCATCAATGTATGCCTCGACGTTTCTCCCAATCTGATCAAAGAACACTGTGTTTATCATTCGTTGGAAGGTAGCCGGGGCATTCTTAAGACCAAACGGCATGACCGTGTAACAGTATAATCCCTGATCAGTGACGAAGGTCGTCTTCTCCTGATCTTTCTTCCACAAAGGAATTTGATGAAAACCAGAATAGGCGTCCATAAAACTCATCAAGGCATGGCCGGCTGTTGAGTCGACCAGGTTATCAATTTTAGGCAGAGGGTAACTGTCTTTGGGGCACGCCTTGTTCAAATCTGTGTAGTCTACACACATTCGCCAGGTGCCATTCGGCTTTTTAACAAGTACCACATTTGCAACCCAATCTGGGAAGTAACATTGCCGAATGAACCCTGCATCAAGTAATTTTTTGACTTCGGTTGCTGCCGCCTGACCTCTTTCTTCACCATGGTTCCGTTTCTTTTGTCGTACCGGCTTCTTTTTCGGATCCACAGCGAGTTTGTGTACCGCCAGATCAGGACTAATGCCTGGCATTTCATGGACTTCAAATGCAAAGATGTCCTTGTATTCTTTCAACAGGTTGTGAAAGTCGTCACCAAGGTTTCTCAGAGCAGTCGTCCCTACTTTGACTGTTCGGTCAGGATGGGAGTCGTCTAATATCAGGTCCGCATGTTCACCAGCCGGCTGAGGGCGGAACTCATCCGGCCGGTCCTCTGCCAATGATTGCTATTTTCTTGCTTTTCTTGCGGACTCAGTCTGGAGTGCCTTTCTCTTTTTGTCGCCTGTTTCTTGATCAGGCGCACTTTCCTTGACATTGTCAAGGTCTGTTTTTTCTCCACTTGACCCAGTGGCCATAACAGTGGGCTTGACATCCGAGAGATAGCACTCTCGGGCCATCCTCTGATCTCCCCTAAGGGAGCCGACTGTTCCATTGTCCCTTTCAAACTTAAGCAGCATAAGTGACGGGATTATAACAGCCTTGGAATTATTCAGGGTTGGTCGACCCAGAATCATGTTGTAGGCAGAGAGTTCCTCTACCACTAGGAACCGGACTACCATGTGTCGTCCTTCCCCTTTTTCGCCCAGGCGGATGGGTAGATCTACTCGTCCCAGTGGGTGGACGACTCCTCCTCCAAACCCTATTAAAGGGTGGGAGGCCGGATGTATGCAGTCCGTCTGATATTTCAGTTTTGACAGACATTTGCTGCTGATGAGATCTGAAGAGCTCCCGGTATCTATGAGGATTCGACCAACTCTCTGGTTGGCCACTTTACATTCAATAACGAGAGGGTCGTCATGCGGCCCCCTTATTCCTCCTAGATCCTCTTCAGTGATGACAATCTCAGGAAATGTATATTTGGACGGTCGTTCTTGGTGAACGGAATTTACATCTAACCGCCTTATATTATCTTTGTTGCCCCTAATAGTGGGGCCGCCTCCTGAGAAGCCGCCTGCAATGGTGTAGACGACTGCATCATCTGTATCAGAACTGTCGGCCTGCTGATTCTTTTTGGCCGACTGCTTTTTTGAGGAAGTGTTTCCCGCAGATTTCTTGACATAAGTGTCAAGATCACCTTGATCAGCCAATCGGTCTAGGTACCGCATGAGACTGATGCAGTCATTGGTGTGATGACCAATGTCATCATGATAAGCACAGATTTTGTCTTGGTTCCGGTTGCTCGCAGAACCCTTCATGGGGAGCGGCTTCTCAATTGAGAGCCGTCCCTTTATTTCTTTTAGGATAAACTGGTTATCCTTGTTAAACACATATTTTGGGGAGTATGGTTTGAATTCTTTTTTCTTTTTCTGGGCCGGCTGTTTAGAGGAATCAGCCGCCCAGACCCCTTTTCTTTTTTCATCCTTGTTGGACGACTGTTTCTGTCGTCCCTCTCTATTGTCGAACCTCTTCCCGTCCGACTGTTTCATCGTACACAGATCAGTCGCCTGTATATAGGCTTCTGCTTCAATCAAGGCCTCTTGAAGAGTCGCCACCCTTTTTCGAACTAAATCAAATTTGAAGGTAGACCCGTCTTTTAGACCTCTAAAAAAGTCAGTATAAGCTACCTCATCCGGTAACCCTTGAATCTGTATTCTCATCAGGTTGAACCGCCTGATGTAGGAACGAAGCCCCTCCTTTTCACCCTGCTGAATTGTTCCCAAATCAAGGGTCGTTTTCTTCGCAGGGATGTTCATTGCGAAGTTGGAGGCAAATAAGTAAGCAAGCGTCCTGAAGCTGTTTACACAACCAGTCGGCAGGTTGCCGAACCATTGCTGTGCAATTCCCTTGAGAGTTGCTGGGAAACACTTGCACCAAGTGGGATCATCCAACCCTTGAAGGTACATCAGGTTGGTGAATGCCATCAGATGGTCTTCCGGGTTAGTAGTGCCATCATAGGCGCCTACTAAAACATTTTTTACTTTGGCCGGCTGAGCGGCTTCAGTAATTTCCTTGGAGAAGGCCGACGGCTGTTCACCAAGTCTAAGCAGCCGTAGCTGCCAGTCCATAGGTTGGACGTTTTTTGCTGCAGGTCCACCAAATGGAGGTGGCTGCATAAAATACTGTTGTTGCGGCACAAATGGTAAGTTTGGTACCGCCTGGGCACTATGAAAGTCGGACTGACGGGAGGTGCCGCCTGACTGACTCTCATGGTACGACTGAGTTGGCCTCATCGAGGCATTTCGCAAACTGTCCTGAAAATTTGAAGTAGAAGCCGACTCTGATAATCGGTCACTCTTCTTCTGCTCTAGCAGGTGCCGAGCATCTGTGAACGTTTGCTTTGACCCGTCCGCCTGAATATGACGAACCGGTTTCCTATTTCCCGTAGGGTAACGGAATTTTGTGAAATCAAGAGCAGACGGTTCCCGCTTCTTGGATTTAGGATGGGGAGTCGCCTCTCGCCCTTGAACTGGCTTCCTCCTCAGTGAAGTGGAAGGTTTCTTGGCCGACTGCTCTTTGACTGAAGCAGGCGGTTTTTTGTTGATCAACTCTTGGATCTCTCCCTTGAAGTCCCTCATGAAGGTCATGAGTTCGTTCCTTGTGATGGGAGCAGACCCATCAGTCGGCTGTTGCCGAGCAAGCGGTGCGCCTGCTGGCTCGCTTCCTGTTTGAAGATACTCCCGTTCCCTTATTTCAGTATGACGGGTACGGCGGGCCCTTAGGGTCCCGTCTGGAGCTGTATGAGTTTCAACTTCAAATTCACTTTCGGTATCATGGTCCGACTGAACTTGAGGATCGTCTAGGGGACGCCTCTCTTCTGGAGTCGGTACAGACTTGGATGCCATCTCTGAAGTACTCTCCCCACAGACGGCGCCAAATGTTTCGTGGGGGAGGATGTTCCTTTTGGTTGAAGTGTACATAGGAGGGTAGTGTGGTAGGATGGTAGCTTGTGCATATGGAGAACCATCACGGATAATGAATTTATTGTAGTTAGAGATGATTTTTGGTTGGTAATATTCTTATGATGATGATGTTATGAACCATTTCTAAAAATTAAAAAAAAAAAAAAAAAAAAAAAAAAAAAAAAAAAAAAAAAATTGAAGTTGTTTTTCCCTCTTCTCTCTTGATCCCATAATCCAAATCCCAAAATCCAAATCCCTTAATCCAAATTTTGTAGGTAGCTTTTTGTCAATCATTTTCTTTTGTTTATAATTCTAGTCTTTTCCTTTTGTTCACTAACTTTTCTTTGTATAGTTGTAGTGTTTCTTTTCTTTTGGCTCACTTTCCTTGTAGCTTGAAAACGGAAGCACAAAATGATGGGATAAGGAGCAACTCAAGCTCCGGAAACCTTGGTGAGATCGCAATTTTGCCTTGTGTTCTATTTCAAGCAGCATTTGGTGAGATCTTTCCCTACTTTCCTTTATTTTTCTTTGTGTGTATAGTTAGTTTAGACTAGAATGGAGTTGATTGTTCGAGGTTGTTTGCATTTGATTCCTCGGAATCTGGTGATCGTTGGTATTGATGCCGAACGATCTTTGTTTGTCGATTGAGAATTATATGTTTACTAGCCTCTTATCTCTCTTGTACTCCTTGCATTAAAAAAAATTAAAAAAAAGAATTCGAAAAATGTGAAAAAAATGAAAAAGATTTTCCTTTTTATTCATGGTAAACCACGAAAAGCTTAGTTGTTTCATTTTCATTTCGAGCATAATAATGTTGACTCGTGTGTTTGAATGCTTTGCTTCTTGAGTGTTATAAGTTTGCATGCTTCAGGATTGCCATTGGTTGACTCTGGGACATGTTCATGCTAAGGTAGTTGTTCTAGAACTCGTTAGGCCCATCGAACCCAAATTCACTTGTTTGTGGTAAGAAGGTGTTGCTCTCATTAGGGGATTTGAAGCCCTAAAGATGGTTTTTGTAACCCGATGTGAGCTTTATTGTTCAAGCCTCCAACATTACTTGTATGAGCGGTATAGGATCCTCACCAAGGCATGCTTAGATCTAGAACTTGGCGTCTGGCTCCCGAGATCGAGACCGAACTAACCTACGAATGACAAAGGCATTCTTCATTCGGTGACTATTTTTGTTTCTAGTATTAGTTTTTTTTTCTTTTGTATTTTTGGGTTGCATTTGCCCTTACCATGTTGAATCTTCCCCTCCTTGATTATAGCACATTGCAAGCCCATGGCCCTTTTGTTTTACTTTCACCCTTAGAATCGTGAAGCTCAAGCCATGAGGGCTTATTGTAGTTTTGATTTGAAATTTGGAAGGGAATGGTTCTACTTGGAAAGTGAAGCAGTGTTTTTGTGAATATATGTTCAAGAAAAGCAAATGTAAATCCTAGAAAAATCCTTTGAAGCTTAAAAAAAAAAAAAAAAAAAAAAAAAAAAAAACAGAGAGAATGTGAGAAACGAAGAGTTGATGAATGAAGATGTAAGAGGAAAGCGAAAGCTCAAAAGTGTTTGGCATTATAGTTCAAGATTGTGGCAACGTAGTTTGAAAATTGGTTGATGATTGATTTTGAAAAAGAGGCTTGATCACCCTTTGCTTCACGGTTAGGCTAAGCACCAATTTCCAAATTCCTCCACACCCTTACCCCCTAGCCATCGTTACAACCCTTTCAATGCCCTGTTGTCCTAGGTTGGTTGAGTCACTAATCGGTGGAGGGAGCTGGAACTCAAGCATATGGAGAAGGCATGACTTGGTGAGATGTCGGGTTCCCCTATTTTGCAGTGTTTTATCTTTGTTCCGGCTCCTTCGAGGAGTCACTTGATGCTATCTCCAAGGGCGGATTTGAACCTAGATGAGGGAACGCGGTAAGATTGTATGGAATGCGGGGGGAGTGGTGCATGTTTGAGTTCACTATGCTTAGCATAACTTATCCTTCAATCAACTTTCGGCATCCCCTTGCATGCTCACTTCTACTACTCAGAAAGTTTGACACTCATTCATGTTTGTTATCTCCAAAAGCTCGATTTGGCTATGATTTGTGTTGGATTTGTTGTTTCTCTTTCCCTTGTTTTTGGTTTGTCTTGAACGCAATTTTGTAAGAGTTGTGGGGTATGCTCTCTGGAAACCCTCACGAGATCACAACTCGTCCTCATAGGCGACCTTGGGGTTTAAATGGCTTGTTGCTTTTGCTAAAAGCAATTTGGGTTTTTCTTTTGTTCCTTGCATGTTTGAATAACTAATTCTTTCTCCCTTGTTCTTTTTCCTTTGCTTTGTTCGAGGGCGAGCAAAGGCTTAGCGTGGGGCAGTTTGATGAGTGACATTTATGTCACTCTTAGGGGTAGTATTTAGGTCTTTTTCCTCTTATTTTTCTTAGGTTTTTCCACCTCATTATCCTCTTATGGCTTCTTTTTGTGTTGATGAAAAGTAATGCTTATTTGCGCTTATTTTGATAATCTTTATGCATTATTTTATCATCCCCATGCTCTTGTGAACTTTGGTATCTTCTGCAGGTTCCATGACGGTCCTATGCACGGTGGGAGGCCCCTTGGCCAAGTATGGAAGCCATGGACAAAGGCAAGAGGAGCAAAAGGGAAGGAGAGGAAGCAAGAAAAGGAAGTGCAAGAGGAGGTGTGGCCGAACCTCTGAAAGGTCCGGTCGAACCTTGGTGTGGTCAAACTTTTGAAAAGTTTGACCGAACCTCCAGGGTGCAGTGAAGGCAGTGTCAAACCAGTTTTCAGCAATTTTGCAGGAGAGGTCGAACCTCAAAAGTTCGACCAAACAAGGATCAGGGAGGTTCGACCGAACCTACACAGGGTTCGACCGAACCCACCCTGAGTCCGACCGAACCTACCCAGAGTTCGGTCGGACCTTTTCCCGATCTCAGCCAATTTTGTACGGACTATTTAAGGTCCTTTTGAGATCGTTTAAAAAAGAGGAGAAGAAGGACAGTAGCCTAGTTTTCAGAAACCTCTCTTAGTTTGAAACATTCCTTAGGATTAATTTAGCTTAGTTTTCATCAAATCAAATCATTGTATTAGTGAAATTCAAGAATTATTCTCAAAGTTTGGCAATTTGTATTCAACATTTGAAGCTTCAATTAGTAATTTCTCCAACCTTCTTCCTTTTAATTTCAGATTTTATTTGGTATTTGCATGTTATTTAAATATTCTTTGTTCTTGGTAATTTGTTATTGGATGATAGTTATTTCAATTGTTAACCACTTTTCCCCAATTATTGAAGTATTTAGAACCCTAATTCTTGATTGCATGTTGATAAACATGAGTTGTGAGTAGTCTTCTTGCTAGGGGTTGGGTGAAGCTCGACCTTTTGGGTTAACTATGCAAATGTGGGAGAAGCATTGATGTTTGTATTGCAATTAAATTGATTATATGAGATTGCTTGTTAGTTCCCCATGATAGGTTTAGCTACCCTTGACTAAGGAGCTTGATAGTATGATATGCCTAATTTGACATGGAAGTGTAAATTGAGTACGTCATTACTTATTGTAATTTGATTATGTATCATCTATTGCTAAACTAATGAGGAATCTAAGTTTAGTAGTGTGAGTTGTTTTCTAATTGCATGAGGTTGATTTTACATATAGGTCTATTTTACTCCCCGTTTGCCTATTTGCCTTGGTTGAGTGGATCTCATTCCCTAGTATCTTTAATTCATTGATTTAGAACCATAGTTTGTTTGTCTTCTTGACGAACCCCAATTCACCAATTGACTTCGAGTTAGCTTAAGTGTAAAGATCTTTGGCAATCATATCCCGTTCCTTGTGGACCGAACTCTTACTTGTCATTATGCTTGGTTTGTAAGGTGTTTGTTAATAAATGTGTTTGATTGAGTGTGGAATGTACGACCGTTCTAACGCCCATCATTCCACCCACCCAATTAGACTCCCGGTGGGTATTAGGGACCATGGTAAATATCTTGGAAATTTTTATTTCCAGGCGAAAAAAATAAAAAAATTTTGATTTAGATTATAGGTTAGAAGTCATCATTAGGGTCCTCGTTAGGGTCAATATTGATTTTTGTTTATGATTCTTATGTCTGATTTTTTGTGAAATATATGATGTTTTATGTGTTAGAAATTATAAAATGTTGATGGTCATGTTTGATTAATGAAAACTAAGTGAGAATTCTGGAACCAAAGTCACTCAAACACGTGTTTAGAACAGAACCACAGGGTGCATACACTAGTAGAAAAATGTACATTTGTGTCGCCATATTTGCGTCACTCATTCTAAGGAGCGAAGCAAATGTTTTATTTTACCTTCCTTTTAAATTATTTGCATCGCATATTATTTAAGAAGCGACGCAAAACTCAAGTGCATTTCATCTTTCTATCATTTGCGTCGCTCCTATTTATTAAAGCGACGCAATTAATAAACTTATTTGCGTCACTCATTAGTTAGCAAGCGGCGCAAATAAGTGATTAAGTAAATTGCGTCACTCTTTTACTAATGAGCGATGCATATGTACATTGTACAACATTATAAACAAGGTTATTTGCGTCGCTTTTTTATAATAAAGTGACGCAAATAACTCTTTTGGCTTTAGGTTTTTCAGCGTTTTTTACCTTAGTTTTTCATCAGGTACCTACATTCACTATACAAAAAGAAAAAAAAAAAACAAGAGTTCTTAAATTCCAGCGAATTTCTACAGCAAAACACCCACAAATTTGTCTCTGAAATCCAACAAATTCGGCCAAAAACTTGCGTTTCCCCAGCAAATTTAACATCTGAAATCGCAGTGAAGTCGAAGACCCATAATCGGCTGCAAATTCGAGCAATTTCGAGCAAAAATTTAGACCAAAAACCATAAGAAATTCGAAGCCTTAAACCCAGAAAAATTGATTGTTTTCGACTAAAAATCCCCCATTTCGAGCAAAAAATCAACTCAAAATCATACAAATTCGAACCCTAAAAGCCCCAAAAAATTCAATTTCGGTCTTCAAGTTCGATTGGGGGATTTCGTGGGGGGATTTCTAAGGTTTTTGGCAGCGACGCAATATACCCTAAGAAATTCGTCCCATTTCAGTCATAAATAATTTTTGTTCGAATTTCAGTCAAGAAATTATAGCAACAATAGGTTAAGTCAAGAAATTACAGCAACAATAATTGTTTGAATTACGTCTTTTTCTGGGTTCAAGTCAAGAAATTATAGCAACAAAAATTCGAGCAATAACTGAAATTTTCGAGTGGAAAAATCGCTTAATTTCGCCCCAAAAAACCCGAGGAAGTTCAAGCAAATTACAGCAACAACAATTGAAGTTCGATTTCGGCTCGACATTGTTGAATTTTTGAAGTCAATTCCACCTATGGTAAGATTGCTTCTATTTATGTTCAATCTTTTCTTGGTTTAAGGCTTCGAATTCGGGGAAGATTAATGAGTGTGCTGAGTAAGCTTAATTTGCAAACTTTGGCTATTCTTACATGATTCATAATTATTGTGTCTCTGCTTGGTAATTTTGCAAACTTTGATTTAAGTTATTACTGCCTTAATCTATTCTAGTCTAGTACAAATGTACATTACTTGATGATTTAAGTTATTACTGCCTTAATTGCAATTAAAAAGTCCATTATGATCTCGGGTTTAGTCATTGAAGCATGCTGAATGAGCACTTCAGTCGAGTGATACATTGTTATGTCTATCTTAGTTGTAATTAGCCTAACAGATGATTAAGGTTTACGTGCTCGCATTTGTAAGCATCGAAAAGTCGATATCCATCATACATACTATCATGCAGCTTGATTATTGCTGGCATGCTGTTCAACATACCTTAAGAGCATGGTTCAACCCCTGGCCTAAGATCTGCCTTTTGGTCCAAACTTAACTTTTCCTGCAGTTGGAAATTGAACCTTTTCTGAACTTGGACCACAACAAGCAATTCAAGAATTAACATAAAAATATAAATATAAATATAAATATAAATGGAAGTATAAAATGTCAGTGTAATCATTGAAGTGTAGCAAACTTAAAATTTACTGTAATGAAGCTTTAGGTGTCGGCTCCTGTAATGGTCTTCACATATTCATCAGTTCTGTAAGACCTTTTTGTTTTGCTGGTATTAGAAATTTAGTTTAAACCTTTATTGAAAAGGAGGCAATGTCAGTATTTCTTACTCAACTAATGTTATGACTATTTGGCTAATAATGAAAAATAGTGTAAATGTACTTTTTTAACTAGTGGTTTTTAGTGATGATGGTTTTTAACTTGTTTTTAAACCTAGTATCAAGTTTTCTTATCTGTTAAGCTACTTTTGAAGGCCTAAATTTGGAGGAAAAAACCCAGAATTATTATTATTATTATTTTCAATTTTTTTTTTTGTAAGTCTCAAGCATGAACAACTGTCATCTCCGATTCATTAAAATGGAGAATCCGTATGTTCCCTTGTAAATGGTTGAATAAAAGGAAGTTATTGTGAATCAAATGATCATTGATAAAACAATTAATACATATGAAATTATATAAGGGAATGGTGTTGTATGCATTGCTTTTTATCTTAGTCTAGGGCTACCGGGGTAGATTCTAAAACATTGCTAATTGCAGATCATTTGATCCTTACGCTTAAGTAAAAATTGATATGTACTGTAATACACTTTGGTTATGCATGACATATTCATCCTTTGTTACATTAATTCACTTATGATTCTAGTCTATTAGCCGCTTCATCTATATATACTGCTTGGTTAGTTCTCATCTGGAAATATTTTTTTCTTATTGATTTCTAAATTTTGGTTGGTTTAAATCTTGGCAGTACTTAAATGAAAACAAGTCTTTGATTCTGAAGATTGTGGAAAGCCAGAATTCGGGGAAGATTAATGAGTGTGCTGAGTAAGCTTTATTTGCAAACTTTGGCTATTCTTACATGATTCATAATTGTGTCCCTGCTTGGTAATTTTGCAAACTAGTGCGAAATGGTTAGTACTCTAGTTTTTAAGGCAATAGGGTCAGATTAATTATCAATTTTATCATACTGATCCGTTCTTTCATTGTATGGTTAAAGGTGGTATGCAAAACGATTTCTACATCCTGACATTGTGGCACCATATGATTACATATTTATCTGGGACGAAGATTTGGGAGTGGATAATTTTGATTCTGAAAAGTTAGCACTCTTTCTACATCATATCCTCTAATGTCTTGAGCTATTCAGTACAAAACTTTTGTCATTTTTTTTATTGAATTTTCAGATACGTTGATTTGGTTAAGAAACATGGTTTGGAAATTTCACAGCCTGGTGTGGATCCTAATAGTCCGTTTACATGGCAGATGACAAGGAAAAGACATGACAGTGAAGTTCACAAGTAATAACTACTAATGATGTATAATTTATGCCCAGTTATCTTCCTTTGCAACAGAAGCAGGATTTCGATATTAATTACCAAAATATTGATCTGAGTTGTTTCTTGGGTGCACTTTGCAGGAGCACAGAGGAGAAACCAGGATGTTAAATTTCAGTTAAATTGTTCAATTTTTGCTACAAAAATGGAGAATGATTCTTCCAAGAAAATTGAAGTGTCTGCCCTAAACCCCAATTTACAATCAAGAGGTGCTTTGGTTGTATTAGAAGGGTTAGATCGAAGTGGAAAGAGCTCTCAGTGTATTCAGCTTCTCTCTCACTTGCAAAGTATTGGGTGTTCTGCTGAGTTATGGCGATTTCCGGATCGAAATACTGCTGTTGGGCAGATGATCTCTGCTTATCTTTCCAATCAATCTAATTTGGATGATCATACTATTCATCTTTTGTTCAGTGCTAATCGTTGGGAGAAAAGGTTGTTTCTTTTTTCTTTTTATGATTGTTTTTTTATACATAATTTGTGAGTTGCATACCATGTGTTTGATGTTATGTTTAGCTAAATCTAATTCCTTTCTATGTTGTTATTTATTGGTTAATTTATTTGGTAAGATCTGAGACATGGCTGTTAAACCAAATCTTAGTTTTTTCATAGCTTGCATCAGACTGTACAATTTTGGTAAGGCTGTAAGGTTAATAGGTTTGACAGTGGTGACTTTATCTTGCATAGTGTCATTATAGTGATGCCTGCAATATTATGTAGTGCAGGTTATACTAATTTTCTTTTACTTAAACATGTTCCAGTTTCTTGCAATGTTCTTTTTATTTTTGTAAATTATGTTTTTTAACTAGATTCTGTGAGATAGTTGTTGTTTCATCAAATTCCGTAATAATGCCATCTAGATTTTCATACGATGCTGAATGATAACAGATGGTTGATGCCTGCTTGCCAATGGAAGAAGTTCAGAAGAAGCTCAGAGAATATGTGCTTGAGTGTGTTGCGGCCTGCAAAAATGGAAGGGCTGTCTCACTTCTGGTCACAATAGGCAAGCTGCCATATGCCTCTTGCTCGCTTGGGCGAAATTGTATACTATAGTCAGTAATCAGTAGTTACCACGTTTTGAACTCTAGGTTGAGCTGTTGAGGTACTTCTACCTTTAAGTTTAAGTCTAGAAGTTGGAGTTGTATTATACGTTGATTTGGTTAAGAAACATGGTTTGGAAATTTTATGGGTAGGCCAAATTACAAAGGAGACTCTGCCGAAATTTACATTTGCATTATTCAATAATATTGCATTTTAATTTCAATTATATTAGCGTTAGCATATTACTTTATACCTAGGAAAACAGGTACTACAAACATATACAAGGCAATTATTATATTATAATTATAAAAAAAAAATTCACCTCATTTGCGTCACTCATTAAACAAACAAGTGACGCAAATACAGCAGTTTTGTATTGTCTACTCAGTCATTTGCGTCACTCCTATATAAACAAGTGACGCAAATAACAAAAAATAAGTTTATCTGAAGAGTTATTTGCGTCGCTCCTTTATAAAAGAGTGACGCAAATAACAAAAAATAAGTTTGTCAGAATAGTCATTTGCGTCGCTTATTTATAAAGGAGCGACGCAAATGACAAAAAATAAGTTTATCAAAAAAGTCATTTGCGTCGCTCCTTTATAAAGGAGCGACGCAAATGACTCTTATTTGCGTCGCGCCTAGGAGCGACGCAAATGACTTAAAAGTCATTTGCGTCGCGAGCAGTTGCGTCGCTCATAGAAGCGACGCAAATACACTATAAATGAGCGACGCAAATGAGCCTTTTTCTACTAGTGATAATTGATTCCACTATAGCACAACATCAAAACAAGCATCAAATCAAGCATGACAGTAAATAGGAGCTCAACTGCAGACCTAAAATTCAAAAGAAAGCCCACAAGGCTCTGAAAATCTGAACCTTTCAAAAAACCCACAGTTAATTGAACCTGGATCAACAGCCAAATCCAAGCTGCTATAGTCTAACTCACCTTCACCAAGCTGATCACAACATGTGTAGAACCTACCAACACAACCACTGCAGCTCAACCACTGATGCCATTAGCATGATGCCTACCCCTTCTGTTGCTATACCACCCAGCAGCAGAAAACAACAACCCCATCTGCAGATTTAAACCGCATTCTGCAGACCCCCCCTAAAAAAAAACCATCTGTTACAGGTCATTAGACCACAACCAAAACCACAGGCATCAGTTGAATCCACTGACTTGACCAGTAGCCCCCTGCATAGAGAAACCAACCCCCTTTGATATGTTTGCCCAGCAGTACACCTCTGAAACAGAAGGAGCAAGCAAGGTCCAAACAAAGTATGGACCCAACTCTGTACATTTTATGATTCTTTTGAGCACCCAACTGTAATTTCCAAGTGCCACATTGTTCCACCAGTCTTCTCCATGGCACTTTACGGGATTGAGGTCTCATGTGATTATACAGGGCTTTGATACTCCAATTTCAGATCCATTTGTTACATTTCATTCATAGCCCACAATAATTTGTTTTTTTTTTTATCTAATTTGTTTGAAATTGAGGATCAATTAATCTTGATTAACGTTCTTGTAAGCCTGAATTCTTAGGCATCATGGTTATCATAACTAATCATGATCATGATTATTTTTAGATGATGGTGCTTGCTGAGAATGCTGCTGATGATGATGATGATAATGATGTATGATGATGGTGATGAATGATGATGATGATTTATGATGATGATGTATGGATTTTATGGCGGAAACTTTTTCTTTTTTACTTTTTTTTTTAAAAATGTTTTATGCGAAAAATGGATCAAATTATTCTCTGGGAAATTGGATCAAATTATTTTATAGAAATTGGAACAAGTTGTTTCTTACAACTTTGCCTCTTTAACTTTGTCTCTCACTAAGTAATGGGCTTCTCATGTTGAAGTGTTGAACACATAAATTTTTCATTTTTTTAGAAATAAAATACGGTATGTTAATTGGAGTTTTTAATAATGTAATGATAAAGTTTCATAACCAATGGCGCCAAGTAAGTTTAGAATGAGCGCTTAAGTAAAATTGTTTTGGAATGTGTGTTTGTATATGTCATTAACAATTAATAGTTTTCTATTCATAAAGAAGTTTATTACGCCCAAGTAGCTTGCCATTATAGTGCTTCAAAATGAATCAGGCCCATTTAGTGTTTATTAATGCTATAGCTATGATGTCTCAATTTCCCAGAATATAAGCTAATGTATTATGCACATTATATATTGTGGCATTTACATTTTACTACTTAACTGCAGTGCGAGGGTTAGACATGTGAGACACCCATAATGGGGGTGAAGACTTTGGCGAGCGGGTGGCGACAATCATATTATAGTGTGTCGGACAGGCGAGCGGCAGTGCGAGGTCCGCACCGACAAGTTCGGGACCCCGTGAACAAGGGACAAAGCCAACGACAAGGGACTGATGGTTAGACATGTAAGACACCCTCTCGGGACTGAGGGACTGAGGCTAGTTGATCACAAGGGATCCTTGAGCACCTATCCTCGCCATTTGCCCAATCCGAGTCACCGTCATTCAACGAGTACCCTCACACTCGAAAGGATTCATCGACCAAAATGACTTAATTAAAGGGTTCAGCAAGTCCTGTTGTCCAACGTTAGCCCTCAAACGCCCTTACGGGGACATCGGGCTCGCTCGAACCCCCTCCCCACTCCCCCGAGAGGCCCAACGAGCAACATCGTACCACGAGTTGTGTCCGTCCTCGTCATCCGACGCATGACGCACAATGAAAGATATTAAAGAGTTGAGGAAGAAAAAAAATTATCAACTGGGTCACAACTGGCTATTCCACTTAGGATTTTCCCATCAGTAAGGAATCACCTTGTTAGAGACAAGGTAATAACCCGGGTTATTACCTTTTATAGTCAGTCAGGAATTTGTAGACACATTGGAGGAAAATTGAGTTTGATCTTATAGCTGGGATCACCATCTAAAGTGAAAAATTCAAGATGGTTTCAAGGAAGAGTACCTAAGCTTAAGTTTCAAACTCTGCTAGATTGTCTCCCCAGTAGCATTTGAAAGAAGAATAAGATTTCCAATATCTAAAAGCTGAGCTACTATGCACATCAACGTGCATTGATGGCAACAAGTTGATGGCAACAATGAGTGTGAAGGATGTTCCAAACTCTGCTAGATTGTCTCCCCAATAGCATTTGAAAGTAGAATATCTAAAAGTTGTGTGAAGGATGTTCCGAACTCTGCTAGATTGTCTCCCCAATAGCATTTGTAAGCAGAATATCTAAAAGCTGAGCTACTGAATTATTTGCCTGATCATTAGATATATTTGATTACCAAAAGATATTATTCTGTTCATCTAGGGCGTAAAGAGTACTATCCTCGGAAACTTTGAGCACCCCAAAAAAAGTATTGTGTAGGGTCCCTCTATGAGCGTGGGGTTCCTTAGGTGTGGGGTCCCTCTATAAGCATGGGGTTTCCTTGGGCGTTGGCCCCGCCCCTATATAAGCGTGGTGTCCCTCGAGCATGGGGTCCTCCCTAAGGCATGGGGCTTATTAGTTGGGTGTGGGGTTGGTTTGTTGGCGTGGGGTTGGTCCTAGGGCGTGGGGTTGGTTTGTTTAGGGTTTCTCCTTGGGCGTGGGGTTCTTCCTTGGGCGTGGGGTTGGTTCGTTTAGGGTTTCTCCTTGGGCGTGGGGTTCTTCCTTGGGCGTGGGGTTTCAAGATGGGTGTGGGGTTTCTTCCTTGGGAGTGGGGTTCTTCCTTGGTCGTGGGGTCCCTCTTTAAGCGTGGGTTTTGAGCTTAGGCGTGGGGTTTTTGGATGGGTGTAGGGTTGATACATTAGGCGAGGGGTATTAGGATGGGCGTGGGGTTATTCCTTGGGCGGGGGGTTTGAGGTTAGGCGTTGGGTCCCTCTTAGGCGTGGGGTTCTTCCTTGGGCGTGGGGTATGAGATTAGGCGTGGGGTTTCATCTTGGGCGTGGAGTTTCTTCATTGGGCGTGGGGTTTTTCTTCTAGGGCGTGGGGTCAATCATTGGGCGTGGGGTTGATACAGTAGGCGAGGGGTTTGAGTTTTGGGTGTAGGGTTGATACAGTAGGCGTGGGGTTTTTCCTAGGGCGTGGGGTTTCATGATGGGCGTGGGGTTCTTCCTTGGGCATGGAGTTTGAGCTTCGGCGTGGGGTTTCTCCTAGGGCGTGGGGTTTCATGATCGATGGGCGTGGGTTTCTTCCTTGGGCGTGGGGTTTGAGCTTCGGCGTGGGGTTTCTCCTAGGGGGTGGGGTTTCTTCCTTGTGCATGGGCAAGGGGTCGTGTGGCGCATGCGTCGCCTGGTTGAAAACGGGTAGACTCGAGTTTATGAAATCGGTGCAAGTTGTAAACGGATAAATTAATAGTTTGAAGGTATATTGGATGGTTTTACCTGTCCAAATGGACTCACGGGTGTATTAGGGTCCATGGGAAACATCTCGGCAATTTTTATTTCCGGGTCTAAAAAAGTGAAAAATTGTCTAGAATTGAAGGCTATAATACACGATTTCGAGTGATTTTTTGACATTTTTTCGAAAAATGAACTGAATACGTGGGGTGACTCTCGGGGTCATATAAGGTGGTTTGAAACCATAACACACCTATAAAGATGTCTATAAAATACCAAGAATGTGTTATGTTTCTATTTTGAAATTTTTGAATATAATGATGTCACAAAAGTATGTTGAAGAGATCGATAGTACTTGATAATAATGATGTCATATGAATATAATGATGTCATAAAATTATATTATGATGTCATAAAAGTATATTAAAGTAATGTGACTTGACAATAATGATGTCATATAAGTGTATTGGAGTGATGTGACTTGACAATAATAATGTCATGTGAATCTAATGATGCCACATCAGGATAATGATGTCATACTCCGTATTATGTAATTATATTTATAATCATGTAATCATATAATAAGAGGGAATTGAGTGTATATGTGTATGCCATGAATGACATCTTCTTATTGTCTACATCTTTAATTAGATTAATTCCGCCACGCACTCTCAAGTCTCAACCCTAACGGAATTGAAGGATACTCCGTATTAGATATAGGCTTATACGGAGTAGCTTAGAATCGAATGAGCCCCAACCATAATGTAACTAAGCATCTTGTGCCACTGTCTAGTTACTGCTCTGCATTTATTTACTCGTATTTGTTACGTGACGTGGCCCATTCAAATATTCAATTCTAAGGTCCCCTACTCCCCTCCATTATTATTTCCTCTTTAATCTCACTGTACTTTTAATTGTCTTCTTCATTCCAAATACTTTATTAGTTTATCATTATATTATATACTGATGAGTATTGTTGTTCTGCAAATTACATTCGTTGTAAATTCGTTGTAGAATTGTTTGAACAGTATATCATACACTACTTTTCTTTTGTGCTCATCGATAACTTGATCCCATCGGCACAACGAACTTAAGTACTGTGATCAGTGGCGGATCCAGGATTTTCGAGATAGTGTGTCACCATCAATTATTGATCATTTGTGAAAGTACAATTTTTTTTCCATGTCTTGTTCATAATTAATTTCAATCCAAAAATTTTTTTTATATATATATATATATATATATATATATATATATATATATATATATATATATATATATATATATATATATATATATATATATATATATATTTCACCAAATTGATTTCAATCCAAAAATAGGACACAAAAATTCATACCACAACCAAATACAGTACTTAAGAATTCAATTTTACAAGTCGAAAATACTACAAATAACATGTTATAAACAAATGGTACAATAAAATTATTATATTGAATTAACTTTATGATTTTTTCGTTAATTGATAAGCTTTATGGGGAAATATTAAAATTGGTTGTACAAATATAAGATATAAAAAGGGAAAAAAATTATTAAAAAATTATACAAAAAAAAGTGAGATAACTTAAGAGACCAGTTATTAAATATAACTGGTCTCTTTAATGAAAAAAAGAAAGTAGCGCAAAAAAATTGCGGAATGCAATAGCAGCATCAAAGAGACCTCTTATATAAATAACAGGTCTCTTTAATATTTAAAAAAAAACCACAGCAAGTCTTTTGTAGCAATAGCAGCATTAAAGAGATCTCCTATCTTAATAAGAGGTCTCTTTGATATTGTTTGTTGTTACCAATAGCAGCATTAAAGAGACCACCTATCTATAATAAGGGGTCTCTTTGATATTTTATTTTAAAAAAAAATACTGTGTCACCGGACCCACTATGACTAAAGGTGGGTCCGCCCCTGACTGTGATGAGCATATATGAGTCATGTATCCGAACTAATATCGTTATATCTGATTATTGGGTATCCAATTCAATAGTCAATAGTACTACTGCAACGTATTTAAATAATGATGCTTAATTATGAACCAAATCAATAAGTTCAAAAGATAAATAGTCAAATCAAATAGAACCTAAAGAATTTTGTGTAGATAAAATTAGAGGGGGGTGGGGGGTTATTAATTACCCTAGCTAGAAGAAATGTAAACAAGTTGCATTATTGTTGGTTAGTATGTATCATTCATTTTAAGGGACCTGAAAAATGAAAAATGAAAAATGTAATGCATGCCAAATATAATAATAAAGAAAAAAGAGGACGTCAGAAATAAAATAAGCATAAAAATGCATGGGCTAATGACACGAAAAGAAACCCTAAGCTATGCCCTCAAATTGGTTACTTTCTCAATTCCCGTGATTGTTGGGGTGCCTTAGCTTTAGCTTCCTCTCCTCTTATTGTAGAGTGTAGAGCGTAGACACTAGATAGACATGCCTTTATAGAATTCTAGCTAGCTTCCTTCATTCGATCTTACCGTAGATTTGTAAAGAATAGTGTCCTATAATAATTGACTGACAAAGCCTACCCATAAATGACTAGGTTGTGCCTTAAATTACAAGACACTTTCCTTCTTTTTTCTTTACGTTCTTTTCATTTACACTTACATTTTTCTTCTTTTCTTTTCTTTTCTTTTTCCTTTAATTCTTCTACTTACAACTTCTATTCTATTGTGTGTTTCATCAATATCCAGTGATCATCAACAATGAATTCAAGTGCCTAACTAGTTACAATTTCTATCGTACGTCAACATAAGATTGTTGTACCAGTTCAAGCAAGCACATAAGTTTTTATAAGGTATGCTTCTTTCAATTCATCATTAATCCTTTCATTTCTCACCCTAATTAGTACCCTTTAATTTGCTTATTATTATTATTATACGCATATACTTTTGGGTTTATACTTTTTAATTCTTTATTAGTTGATTAGGGGATTTTGCTCCCACCAATCGGAATGCGCCACGTGGGCCAATCAGGTCCTGCCAAGTGTCCCCCACTTGGACCTCTCAGGGCTTGCCACGTGGCACACGCTTATTCGTCCACCCTGGACTTATTATGTCATGACACGTGGCATACTCCATGCCTAATGGAGAAGCCGGTCACCTAGGCCCAACTTCCGAGGGAAGCCCAATCAGCCCAAGGTTAACCTAAACCTAGATTGGCACGTTTCCCGAGGTTATAAATACCTCCCTTAATCCTTATTAAGGGAGATTACGCAGATTACACACATTAAGCACTCTCACCTAGAGAGACTCAATCACTTTAATTTCCGCATTAATTACTCCTTAATCAAGTACTAACTTGACCGTCGGAGGCGGATCTCCAATCATCCGGAGCATCCGTTTGTTTTGCAGGTACAGGCGTCCGATTCCAGTCTCGGAATTGTAACTCTCCCGCAGGACATCAGAAAACCCCGAAACATTTTGGCGCCGTCTGTGGGGAGAGTACTTCTGAGATGGCACCCACGTTTGTACCGGCTCCTGAAGAGAGACGTCCCCTGGACGATCCTCTAGTTCAGTCGGACCACGATACTGAGAATGAATTTGAAGTTGAAGCTCACACAGATTCAGATGGGACCCTAAGGGCCCGACGTACCCGTCATACCGAAAGGAGGGAACGGGAACATCTTCAAACTGGAAGCGAGCCAGCAGGCACACCGCCTGTTCGGCAGCAGCCGACTGATGGGTCTGCTCCCATCACAAGGAACGAACTCATGACCTTCATGAGGGACTTCAAGGGAGAAATTCAAGAGTTGATCAACAAGAAGCCGCCTGCTCTGGACAAGGAGCAGTCGGCTAAGAAACCCTCCACTTCACGGAAGAGGAAGCCAGTTCAAGGGCGAGAGGCGACCCCTCATCCTAAATCTAGGAAGTGGGAGCCACCTGCCCTTGATTTCACAAAATACCGTTTTCCTACTCCAGGAAATAGGAAACCTGTTCGTCATATTCAGGCGGATGGGTCGAGGAAAACATACACAGACGCTCGGCTACTGCTAGAGCAGAAGAAGAGTGACCGATTGTCAAAGTCGGCCTCTACTTCAAACTTCCAAAACAGTCTGCGAAATACCTCGATGAGGCATACTCAGTCGTATCATGAGGGTCAGTCAGGCGGCACCTCCCGTCAGTCCGGCTTTCATAGCGACCAGGCGGTACCAAACTTACCGTTTGTACCGCAACAACAATATTTTTTACAGCCACCTCCGTTTGGTGGACATGCAGCAAAAAATGTCCAACCTATGGACTGGCAGCTACGGTTGCTTAGACTTGGTGAACAGCCGTCGGCCTTCTCCAAGGAAATTACTGAAGCCGCTCAGCCGGCCAAAGTGAAAAATGTATTAGTAGGCGCCTATGACGACACTACTAACCCAGAAGACCATCTGATGGCATTCACCAACCTGATGTACCTTCAAGGGTTGGATTATCCCACTTGGTGCAAGTGTTTCCCAGCGACTCTCAAAGGAATCGCACAACAATGGTTCGGCAACCTGCCGACTGGTTGTGTAAATAACTTCAAGACGCTTGCTTACTTATTCACCTCCAACTTCGCCATGAACATCCCTGCGAAGAAGACGACCCTTGATTTAGGAACAATTCAGCAGGGCGAGAAGGAAGGGCTTCGTTCTTACATCAGGCGATTTAACCTGATGAGAATACAGATTCAAGGGTTACCGGATGAAGTAGCCTATACTGACTTTTTCAGAGGTCTCAAAGACGGGTCGACCTTCAAATTTGATTTGGTCCGAAAGAGGGTGGCGACTCTTCAAGAGGCCTTGATTGAAGCAGAAGCCTATATACAGGCGACTGATCTTTGTAGTACGGTAAAACAGTCAGACGGAAAAAGGTCCGACAAAAGAGAAGGACGACAGAAGCAGTCGTCAAACAAAGACGAGAAGAGAAAAGAGGTCCTGAGATTGTCATCACTGAAGAAGATCTAGGAGGGGTAAGAGGGCCGCATGACGACCCTATCGTTATTGAATGTAAAGTGGCCAACCAGAGAGTTGGCCGAATCCTCATAGATACCGGAAGCTCCTCAGATCTCATCAGTAGCAAATGTCTGTCGAAACTATAATATTAGACTGATTGCATACATCCGGCATCCTACCCTTTAGTAGGGTTTGGAGGAGGAGGAGTCCACCCAGTGGGACGAGTGGATTTATCCATCCGCCTGGGCGGAAAAGGGGAAGGACGACACATGGTAGTCCGGTTCCTGGTAGTAGAAGAACTCTCGGCCTACAACATGATTCTGGGACGACCAACCCTGAATAATTCCAAGGTTGTTATAATCCCATCTCTTATGTTGCTCAAGTTTGAGAGGGATAATGGAACAGTCAGGTCCCTAAGGGGAGATCAGAGGATGGCCCGAGAGTGCTATCTCTCGGATGTCAAGCCCACTGTTATGGCCACTGGGTCGAGAGGTGGAAAAATAGACCTTGACAATGTCAAAGAGAGTGCGCGTGTTCAAGAAGCAGGCGGCAAGAAGAGAAAGGCATCCCAGACAGGGGCCGCAAGAAAAGACAGAAAATAGCAATCATTGGCAGAGGAGTGGTTGGATGAATTCCTCCCTCAGCCAGCTGGTGAGCATACGGACCTGATCTTAGATGACTCGCGTCCTGACAGAACAATCAAGGTTGGGACGACTGCTCTAAGGGACCTGGGTGACGACTTTCACAAACTATTGAAAGAATACAAGGACATCTTTGCATTCGAAGTCCATGAAATGCCAGGCATTAGTCCTGATCTGGCGGTACATAAACTGGCCGTGGATCCGAAAAAGAAGCCGGTACGGCAGAAGAAGCGGAACCATGGCGAAGAAAGAAGTCAGGCGGCAGCTGCCGAACTTAAAAAATTACTTGATGCAGGGTTCATTCGGCAATGTTACTTCCCAGACTGGGTTGCAAATATGGTGCTTGTTAAAAAGCCGAATGGCACCTGGCGAATGTGTGTAGACTACACAGACTTAAACAAGGCGTGCCCCAAAGACAGTTACCCTCTGCCTAAAATTGATAACCTGGTCGACTCAACAGCCGGCCATGCTTTGATGAGCTTTATGGACGCCTACTCTGGTTTCCATCAAATTCCTTTATGGAAGAAAGATCAGGAGAAGACGGCCTTCGTCACTGATCAGGGGTTATACTGTTACACGGTCATGCCGTTTGGTCTTAAGAATGCCCCGGCCACTTTCCAGCGAATGATAAACACTGTGTTCTTTGATCAGATTGGGAGAAATGTCGAGGCATATATTGATGATATGATTGTCAAGTCTAAACTTCAGAAAGATCATCTGTCGGACCTCCGAGAAACTTTCGCCACACTCAGGCGGCACCATGTCATGCTCAATCCCAGGAAATGTTTCTTTGGAGTTGAGTCTGGGAAATTTCTCGGATTCCTTATCAATCAGAGAGGAATAAAGGCGAACCCTGAGAAGGTGCAGGCGGTCATCGACATGCAGTCGCCTCGTACCATCCGAGAGGTTCAAAAGTTAACAGGTTGTCTGGCGGCCTTGGGAAGATTTCTAAGCCGATCAGGCGACAAATGCCTATACTTTTTCCAGGCAATTAAGAAAAAGGCAAGGTTTGAATGGGGGCCGGATGCTGAGGCGGCCTTCCAGAAATTGAAAGTTCACTTGCATTCCTTGCCGAGGCTGGTCAGCCCTTTGCCTAAAGAAGTACTCTACATGTACCTGGCCGTCTCTGATCATGCGTTAAGCGCTGTTCTCCTTGCTGAAAGAGACGGTTGTCAACTCTCGGTCTACTTTGTCAGTCACGTACTGAAAAATGCCGAGTTGAGGTATCCCTTAGTGGAGAAATTTAGTCTTGCACTCTTCATGGCTGTTAAAAAATTGAAGCCCTACTTTTTGGCACATGCAGTCGTCATGTATACAGACCAACCTATCAAGCGGCCACTGACCATCATGGAGTCAACAGGCCGAATGATCAAATGGGCCATAGAAATACAGAGCCTCGAAGTTACCTTCGAGCCTAGAAAAGCAGTGAAGGGGCAAGCCTTTGCTGACTTTATTGTTGAGATGACTCGTCCTCCTTACTCTCAAGTTCCAGACCAAGTCTGGAAGGTATATGTGGATGGAAGCTCTACTTCAAATGGTTGTGGAGCAGGCGTCATATGTTAGTCGCCAGAGGGCGACAGGTACAAGTATGCTCTACACTTCAGTTTTCAGGCCTCAAACAATGAGGCAGAATATGAAGCTTTACTAGCCGGAATCCGCATGTGCAAGGCGGCAGGGGCAAGAAAAATAGACGCATGTTCCGATTCACAATTGATAGTGAGTCAGTACAATGGCGAATACGAAGCAACCTATCCGGCCATGATCAAGTATTTACAGGCGGTCCGACAAGCAGTCGGCTCCCTTGAGGATTTCCATCTGACCCAAGTGCCGAGATCAGAAAACAACCAGGCGGATGCACTTTCAAAATTAGCATCATCCGCCTCCTGTGATACTCCTCGAACTGTTTTTTGGGAAGTAATGGAGAGGAAAAGCATTGAGGAAGACCCTATTGGAATCTTAGACAGAAGCTCAACCTGGATGGATCCAATCAGGGCATATCTGACAAATGGTACCCTGCCGGATGATCATCAACAGGCGGCAACACTGAAAAAACGAGCAACCAGTTTTGAAATAATAAAGGGAGAACTTCACAAAAGAGGGTACCTTCAACCCTTCTTAAAGTGTGTTACTCCAGAAAAGGGGCGAGAGATACTAGATGATCTTCACTCTGGTTACTGTGCTTCCCATATAGGCGGTAGGACGCTTGCTCAACGGGCAAGGCGACAGGGCTACTTTTGGCCTACTTTAGAAGCAGATGCGATGGAGATGGTGAAAAAATGTGACAAGTGCCAAAGGTTTGGCAAACTAATTCACCGTCCGGCTACTGACCTCACTACCATTCATATCCCACTACCGTTTGCTAAGTGGGGCATGGATATTCTGGGTCCATATACGCCTGCTACAGGCGGAAGGAGGTACATACTTGTTGCCGTCGACTACTTCACTAAATGGGTAGAGGCGGAGGCTGTAAAGGGAATCAAGACGAAGGATGTAATTTCATTCATTTGGAAAAATGTCATCACTCGGTTCGGGGTTCCCATGTCTATGGTTTTTGATAATGGTCCCCAATTTGAGACGCCTGTTCTCAAAAGCTGGTTGGGTGACCAAGGAATTGCACACTACTTTGCATCTGTCGGCCGTCCACAAGCAAACGGCCAGGTAGAAGCCTTTAATAAAATCATCTCAGACGGTCTCAAGAAAAAGATTGAACGAGCAGGCGGCCTATGGGCGGATGAATTACCACATGTTCTCTGGGCCATTAGGACGACTGAAAAAGGGGCGATTGGAGAAACTCCATTCCTCCTAACTTATGGTGCGGAAGCTGTTCTTCCAATAGAACACTACGAGCCGACTCTTCGAGTAATGCTATATGACGAAGAGGCAAACTGGGAAGCCATGCGCCTGGCATTAGACTCACTTCCTGAAAGGAGGGGCAATGCTGTCTTGCGCCATGAAATTTACCGCCTGAGAATGACTAGATCATACAACAAAAAGTACACAGGCGTCCACTCAAAGTGGGGGACTTTGTACTTAGAAAAATGGAAGCAGTTGGAAGGGCTAATGAGTCTGGAAAACTAACTCCCAATTGGGAAGGACCCTACCGAATCTGTGAAGAGGTCAGGGACGGTACCTACCGTCTGGAAACACCAGACGGCCAACCGTTGCCTCGAACTTGGAATGTAGATAATCTTAAGAAATATTTCTTTTGAATGATGTAAATAGTCAAGGGCTACTTAATAAAAGTTTGCATACTTAATATTCAATTTTGTACTAAGAAGGGCACGCCTACTAACAAACAGTCGGCTACTCTCCATACTCAGTTTTCATTTTTACTTAAGAGGGGCATGCCTACTGACAAACAGTCGGCTACTCTCCATGTTTAATTTTTATTCTTACTTAAGAGGGGCACGTCGCTTGTTTCACTCAACCGGCTACACTCCCATAATACAGTTCACCAAGAACTATCAAAGGCTCATAGCTAAAATGATCAGACCATGCGCCAAGCCAACTGATCAAAATATAAAAATTCAATTCGACCTGTCCCAACGTTATAGCAGGCGTCCGACGGCATCCATCCGGATGAAATTCGTCGCAGAGAGCAGCTCCCTTTTTGGGTGGAACATTGTTCCATAAAATCATTACACGGCACCTATACGACTGTCTAACCAAGACAACCACGTGGCCGTTTCCCGGACAAGGATATCTCTCACTTAACTGACTAATCACGTCAAGCAAGTGTTCGCAGTAACCATCCGGGTCAACCGACCGACTGAACTACTTGGGATAAGAACAGTTGGTATTTTATGAGTTAAAAGCCAACAAACATTGGCGAATAAAGGGGAACAACCGGTACCCACCGCTTGATACCTCTACTACTCAGTTACTTGGCGACTAGGTAACAATCATGTTTACTTGGTCACTCCTTAAAAATTTAGTATGAAACTAAAAAGGTGTTCATACAGCACCTGTTCACACTAGATTAAATATGGCGGGGAACAGTCGGCCTAGACGGCCTAAAGTCTCTAGCCTAAAAACATGACAAGTAGGAAACCACTTTCCTACTTGGTTAATTTTACAAATGACAGGACCACCTGCCTTTAAAATGGTTCGAATACCGATTGGATAAATGGCCGACTGATCGTCTAGCCTGGAAACAGACAACCAGTCGTCCAGGGGCATAGGCGGCGTGACTAACTATCCGTACCTGTCTGCAACTATCGGCCATGTAAAACAGTCGGTATAGTGTACAATTGGATATCAGAATATTCAATACTTGAACAAATTTGAAGCAAAACAAAAATATTCATTAAAAGGAAGCTGGTCATTAAAGACCGGCAAAATATTCAGAGCCCCGACCCCCTGGCCGGGTAAATACAAACAAACGGCATGCAGGCCGGGGAAAGAAGACATAAAGCTTATGAAGGGGGCAGATCTTCAATATTAGCAGCTGCCGCCTGGTCAGCACTCTTTTTGCTGGACTCGGCTTCAGCTGCATCCTTCTTCGATGTATTACCCCCAAGCGGCACAAGCGCCACTACCGGCTGCTCCTCCTCCTCCAACACCTCTTCCTCAGCAGCCGCCAGGATCTCTTGATTATATCTATCAGAACACTGGCGGTACGTTTTTTCCCAGGAGGCAAAGTCGGCATTGGGGAAGAGGCGGCCCCAAGTCATGCGCTGGATTTGAGCAGAGTCTTCCATCATCTCCCGGACCAGCTCTTTTTTTTCTTGCTCGGCCTTTTCCGAGAGCTCCTGAGTAAGACTCTTCTCCTGGGTCACCAGACGTTCCTTTACGCTCGCCAAGGATTTCTCCAAGGTTTCGTATGAGGACATCTTTTGGCGAAGAGATCTCAGCTCGGTCTTGAGGTTGTTGATGGTCGCCTCCAACTCGCTATTCCTCTTCTGGGCCGCCTCTAACTAAGCCCGGATAGCGGCGGTAGCCTGCGCCTGATAATAAAGAATATCAATTGTCAGAACTTCATTTTGGGCAATTTGAAACATTGCCTTATCACAGTCAGAGGCGTCCATAGCTTTTGCAGCCTTTACCTCTTTGTTCTTCCGGTCAAGCGGCTTGCGAAGGCCGTTCACTCGAAGCAGGGCCTAAGTAAAAAGGGGAACAGGCGTCAGTTTCCAAACAAAAAAGAAAACAGGCGTCCTGGAATTCAAATACTCAAAAATATGCTAAGTATACCTCAGCAAGGACCCCTGCAATCCCGTCTAGTTCAAGGGTGCCGACACCCCTGACCGCCTCCCTTTCAGCTGGAGGTACGACCTTGATCATAGACTTGGCCACTTCGACCAAGTCAGGCTCCTGAGGGCCGGCTGCATCAAGCATAAACAAACGGATTAGACCTAGTAAAGGAGGGAGAAAGTCTAAAATTTACAAGGACAATTTCATACTTCTAGGTGGCCCTGCTGGAGTTTTAGAAGAAGTGGCCGGCTGTTTCTCAGCCGCCGCATGTTTCCTGGCAGAACCAGGAGAGCTCGCAACAGTCGTCCTCCGGGCCTTGGGGTCCGGCTGTTGGGAAGAAGAAGAACTTGGAGCGCCTGTCTAAAAAAGAAGAAAAGAGTCAGTATATGCATAAACACAACTCCAAAAAGAGGGTGAAAGGTTCGAAGCCCACCAAGGGTGCCCCCTTGTTGGGGGAGTCGGTTGAAGACTGTTGCATGATGGAGGCCCGCAACATGGCCGCCGCAGTCTTGGAGGCGGTAATTTTGCTCATGGCGTCCGCTGCAAAAACAAATAGCAAAGTTAATAAAAGTCATAACAAGAAATGCACGGAACAACAGAGTATTCGACAGGCCGGCTACCTCTTGAGCACCGACTGCTGAGGCCACAGGCGGCCAAAAAGTACTCGTCGTAGAGCCATTTGAAGCTCGGGACGCAGTGCAGGGGTACTTGCTCTCGTACCCCTGAAGTAGAGTTCACCTTCGACTCTACTTTGAAGAGTCCTTTATCTAGGATCTCTTTCTTAGCCTTGGGGGGAACAGGCGGCATGCTGCGGCCGCCTGCAAGAAGGGGCGGATTCCTGTTCCACCTGTTGAAGCGCTTGTTCAGCTCTGTGTCTGAACTCTCAATGATAAGGAAGGTGCTCCGCCAGTCCTTCCATTTGTTTGCTTTACCTCTCGTCATGAGGTAGCCCCTGTGGCTCGTCAATTGATACCAGCCGGTACCGCCTGCCTTAGGGGCCCGACTGAGGTAGTTCATGTGGGCGAAAGCCTCGAAGTTCGGCTCCACCCCGTGCAGTTCGCACCCGGCCACATAGCCGAGTACGTTGACCCAGGAGTTCGGGGCTAACTGCCATAACCCCAACTCATACCCATCCAAGATCCGCTGAACAGCCGGATGTAGTGGGAAGCGCAGCCCAGCCTTGATGGCCGCCTCGTAGCAGTCAAAGCAGGCGCCATCATAACTGGTACCAGCCGGCCAGACGACTGTGTCTTCTGGATCCGGCACGAACACTAAAAAGCCGGGGCCCATTGTGTGGTTTGCGATAAAGCTCCCCACTTTCTCTTTCATGGCCGTGATCCGGCCCCGAGGTACCGTGCAGTAGTAGGGGGTATTTTGCTCTCGGTGAGAGGCGGATGGCTCCGCCCAATCGTCCCCCTTCTCAACTGCGTGAGAAAGCCTCGCCTCTTGTAGGCGACTGTTTTTCTCTTATGTGTCCAGAGAAGCATGGCCAGAAGAGCTAGACTCGGATTCGTCCTCTGACGAGTCCGAAGAGGACGACTCCTCCCCTCTCCCGGAGGGGCCCGCCTCCTCTCCTTTAAAAGGAGCAGGAGAGAATGTAGAATTGTCAACTGTAAAATGGGAAGGGGTCACTTTGACTCCTCCCTCAGAACCGCCGGCTTTCAAGCCGCTTTGTTTCACTTCCACATCTGGCGCCTGGTCAGATGTTTCACTAATAGGCACCCTGTGGGAGGAGCCGTCTGAGTTTGAGATCCTGGCAGTCTTTTTTGTTCTGGCCATCATGCTCTGCATAGACACAGATACAGTCGGACTTTGTATAAAGGCAAAGATGGATCCAGAAAAGGGCAGGCGACACTCCTAGTCCTAGATTCAGCCGTCCCCGGTGACCGGCTGATCACTAACCTAGGTCGAGTCGTGTGCTTCCGTGGTGCCATTTCAAAAAAGAATAAAGTAAAGAGAAAATTCAGAGTAAGAGAACCGACGGTTACCTGAACGAGTGACGATTGATGAAGTTCTGAAAATCCTTTGCAGTTGGCTTGTCAGAGCAGGCGGTAGGCAGAAAGGGTCCAAAATGTCAGAGCAAATTCAGGGGTCCAAATGTTCTCTCACAAAGTTTTCAAGTGTGAAAATGACCGAAGTCAACACTCCTTTATATAGGCGAAGTGAGAAGGCGAAGGGTCACTTCCAGAATTCCAAATTTTGGCGGGAGAATCTCTCGGCCTCTCGCCGAGTGACACCTGTAGCAGGCCGTCGCCTGTTACAGGGCGACACCTGTCACAGGTAACACGTGACCAGTCACGTGCCACCTGTGAGGGGCAAATGATTAGGGGATTTCGCTCCCACCAATCGGAATGCGCCACGTGGGCCAATCAGGTCCTGCCAAGTGTCCCCCAGTTGGACCTCTCAGGGCTTGCCACGTGGCACACGCTTATTCGTCCACCCTGGACTTATTATGTCATGACACGTGGCATACTCCATGCCTAATGGAGAAGCCGGTCACCTAGGCCCAACTTCCGAGGGAAGCCCAATCAGCCCAAGGTTAACCTAAACCTAGATTGGCACGTTTCCCGAGGTTATAAATACCTCCCTTAATCCTCATTAAGGGAGATTACGCAGATTACACACATTAAACACTCTCACCTAGAGAGACTCAATCACTTTAATTTCCGCATTAATTACTCCTTAATCAAGTACTAACTTGACCGTCGGAGGCGGATCTCCAATCATCCGGAGCATCCGTTTGTTTTGCAGGTACAGGCGTCCGGTTCCAGTCTCGGAATTGTAACTCTCCCGCAGGACATCAGAAAACCCCGAAACATTAGTTATCTCTTAAACGTCAATCATAAGATTGTTTTATACAACTAACATAGTCGGTCATCAAGAAGTCGCACATACATATACCATTTGTGTAAGCTAACATAGAGACTTTTTTTTTTTTTGTTTGTAAGCTAACATAGGGAGTTTTGTACAAGCACTATACTCTTATATGTATGAAAAACTATTAAAAATAAATATACGATACAACTAAGCAAAATTTTTAAAATTAAAGTATAGTATCATACACACAAGTATATTAACCAAATTTGTTCCCTCGAGACTAAACTCATGCAATAATATAAATTAAGTTTTGCATATTAGCTACTTGCTCTGTTTCATAATACTTAATAATAAACCTTTTTGGCACAATATTTGAGGGTCGGGATGGCACAATATGTGAGGATCCGGAGTGAGTAAAAATGGCTAATAGACAAAATCGACATAAAAAATGTAAACTACTCCGTATAAAAATCTAATACATTCCATTCACGAGTGGTGAATTTATTTTAACTATTAATTTATTAGTTTATTTACCTTTTCTAATTAATCTCAACCTTCAATTCCATATAAAAATGGTTTGTTGCAAGCATACAAAAAGAGGTGGTATATATTAATCAAAGTTCAAAAATAACAAGTGCGACATATGGTTGTTTACAATTGTAGCAAATCATCCTACTCTGAATGACCCCAAAAAAAGGACTATGAACCATCAATTTATGAAGGAAACGCTTATATTAATTAGTAAATGCTTATATAACAGTGAATAATGAATACTAATACACATACACTTCAACTGATACAAGCTAAGGTTGTATCTATTTAATTAAGATTGTATTTAAGAATGACATTGTAGAATTTTCACTATTATAACATCTTGTACGAAAATTTTATAGTAATGTATCAAGTTCATATGGACATGTTTTCTTCATCAATACTCATTTCCAGTACTATTTAATAAAAAATTGCTTTTTATAGAAGCGGCCATGATAATGAAAATCTGTAAATTCAAACGGAACACTTGCTAATTAATGATGTAATGTGTCACCGCAAAAATTATTAACCTTGAAATTTCATTAAAATTGTGTAATTATCATTCTCATGCACTTATTAGAACAAATTAAATAAACATGAGCACGCACCACCTTTTATAGGTTGTACAAAAATAGAAATGGGCTGATTTTAGTTACTATTTTTTCCCATCCTATGACCGACCTCCTCCAATTTCAGCTTCCACTTCCCAAACTCTAGATCATAGTACTCGTCAATTATTATTGTACAACAGGAAGGCTATTTTTTGGTTTATATGTTCATTTTATTTGGTTTATTATTGGTCGTACCATACACATCTTGAAACTTAGTCGAAAAATCGAGAGGAATTTAAATGAAAGAAAAAAAAAGGAAATTACTAAAAGACCAGAAAGGTTATTTGTCGATAAACTCCAGATAATGATTAGGCAATTAGGTTTACTTAGTCTTGTAGTTGTCTTAAAAGAATTCATTGCATGCTTTTGGATGTTTTGTAGTAGAGATAGGTATTTATGACGGAGTAATTATTACTGTATTAAGATAGTTAACAATTAAGACTCAGATATAGACCATAATAGATGTTTCGTTGTATAGATATGTATGTACAAGTATGTAGATGGGTACGATCAGCGTAGCGATATGTATCAATGTATGTATGCGAGCAAGAAGTGTACGATGAAAAATGATATAGAAATCAACCTGTAAAATCAAACAGAATTTCATCATATGTTCATATCCAACCAAAATTGGCACTACGTATTTACATGGATCTATAAGTGCCAGAAAATTATCCTACCATGGTGCAGAGACTTTGAAGTTGATGTGATTATTAGGGAGTAGATTTTACACAATCTGCCTCGTAGTCATTATAAAATATTATAAAAAAAAAAACAAAATATCATGTTGAGTGACTTTATATTGGTGTACCATTACTCATCATTGCCTTAATAAAAAAAAAAAAAAAAACTAAGTCAACAATATGTTCAGCTTGCTAGCTAATTCCAATAGAGCGAGGATATATGGCTGTAAATATTAGGGAGTTAATTCTAAATACATACATGGAAAGCTTTTGCCTCTGATCCTATCCTACTACCAGACAATTACTTTATCTTACTTGGTGGTAGACTAGTAGTTGTACCTTGTACGTTATAGCAAGCTTATAGTAGTTTAACCACATACAAGTTCAATAAGATTTTATCACTAAAAATTGTCAATTGGTAATAAGAGGATTACCCCACTGGTATTTAACCACATACAACTTCAATAGGATTTCATCTTAAATTGTCAAAGCATGAGCTAGGTGCACTTAGCTCATATGTAGCGCATGTGAGTAGTTGATGTGGAGCCGCCGTGGAGGGGTGCACCTAGAGGTGCACATACGTGACTATACAGATGCTTTGACAATAAGCCCTAAACTGCTAAACACAATTTGTAGCTAGTGGGAGTGCTAATTAAAATCACACTTTAAAGTGACTGTTAATTGAATAAATGCAATACTCCGTACTTTGTATATACAGAGTACTTTTGTAGCAACTCACAGCATACATTAAAGGGAGAGGGACTGAGGGAGGGTGTTAAAGTTGAAGTTGCCTTGAAGGAATGAAGAAATAACAGCAACCAAGCAAACAATGAATATGTTATTTATTAAAGCGGACAATTCATGATTCTCTTCCAACGGAATCCAAAACAATTGATAGATAAAAAGGTTGAAAATGATAATTACCAACAGATAAATGTAAAAGATGCACAAATCACAAAACCTAAAAGATTCATTACAACACTAACACATGAGCTGCTGAAAAGAGGGTTGAAGGCAATCAATAAATTAGAGTATACGACGACTTTCTTATCATTGCAAACTCAAAGTTCTTTGATCAGCACAGAACTTAAGTAAACAATTCAAAATTACTGGATAACTAAGTTTTCTCAGATGCCTAAAGTGTTCAAGTTACGACTTTAATTAAGCATAGGAAAGCTTAACTAAGCTTAATTAATACAAAGGTACATGGTAATATGAGCCAAAAAGAAAGTTGATTTGAAATTCCATATTCTTATTATGAGAAAAGAATCAAGAAAAGGTAATGATAATTGAGAAACAATTAACAGCTGGCCTGGCTTGGGGGATTATGAACATGGAGTTGAAAGTCTCAACTAGTTTATAATATTGTCCTCTTCATATAAAACATATTTTAGTACTGATATTATACTTGGAGAAGCAAATAATATACAGTTTATTTCCATTCCATGGTTTACTATTAATGTTATGTCACTTGTTAATATGCTACAAGTATGCAGTTAGTAGTACAATCATTTATTTACACAGTTTGTTTAGACATATATTCTTTCTTGGTGTGTACATATATATGATAAAATTTGACATGCACATTGTAAAAGCATTACTGTATATACAACTCTACTGTATAATGTATATGGGTGGCATAGAGGGCAGTGCATTCACAGTAAAAAAGAAAGCTAGCTGTAGCGCCCCCCAAAGTGGAGTATATTTTCTCCAACTCAACAAGAAAACCCTCCGGCACTCTTACGGGTAAACTGGGAAAAGGAACTTTGATATTCCAAAAATTATAAACCACTAAACATCATCCCATTTTTCCTTCTATCTATTTGGATTACCCATAAATTAATTTAAAGGCTTCAAATTCTTTTTCTACCACACCCAAGAAAAAGAAAAAGAAAAATGCATGTGCTATAAAAATTTAAATAATAAAAAGAGTTTTCAAGAACATGGAAAAAAAAGAAACACCCTTTATTGCTATCATGTTAATGACAGAATTCATGATCATCAAAGAAATGCTCCTTATGGAAAATATGTATAGAAGAGCACATAACATCTCATGCTTAAGTTTTAAATTAAAGGAGATGGTTACTAACATACATCATCTGATCATCATGCGTGCTATTCGTGAAACACTACTATCATTTTTCGATTACTAATGTTAAGTTTTGGGAATATGCATAAATTCAGATTATTCCAACAACATTGATCATCTGTTAATCTATCATGCATTGTAGAAACACATTACCACATTTTTGACTAAAAATTTTAAGTTAAAACTTTTAGGGATGTATGAAGAATGTAAATTCAGATTAGTTTTAACAAGGCATTCGTCATTTGTGATCAACATGCATTAGTAGAAATACATTACCATGTTTTGACTTATTAAGTAATAGAAATGTATATATAAATTCAGATTTGTTTAAAACCATCATGCACTAATAGAAGCTTATTATTATTGTTCGACATAGAAAAATTAGTTCTACTAAGACTAGATCATTTTACATCATAAATCAAGTTGAGATAAAACAAAAAACGAAGTCTAATATTAATTAAGAGTTGTGACAAGAGCATTAATTGTCATATGAGAGCTGAGCTAAGAAAGGGCTTTACAATACTGTATGATCAGTAATTTCAGTATACAGAGGTGCAAAGTATTCTAGAGCAGTGGATTAAGCCAAAAGTGATGATACTAAAGGGAGTTGACATGGGATTATGTAACTATCATGTATAGAGTAAATATTGGAAAACTATGTGTGTAGGCAATTCAATAACGTTTTCAAGTTGAAGTCAACTTTGAAACTCTGAACAAAGAATTGGTACCAATCAAGCTAGTAAGACTTATCAACCATCCTAGCTACTTGCCTAACTATATATGTATTCAATAGAGAGTTGTTACAGAGCAAGAATGATACAATTACATGCTTTTATTTATAACAATAACAAATTAAAAATAGATGATATTCTAAATGGATGACATTGACATACAAAAACAAAATAAACCTTGATAAATATAATAACAACCCATATCATATCATGTATTCTTCTTCCCTTGCTCTAGGCTTTACCTATTCAATTTATCTTTACCAAAAACAATTCCCAATAAAACTAAGATCATCACCGGATTTCACCAATGTATGAGTGAGTAGAGAGCGGAAAGAAAGGAAGCTAATGATTTAATAGCAAGAAACATAAGAAAAGTCCATATAATATTGCATATAGTTGTATGTTTATTTGGGCAGCTTAGATTAATATTCTAAGGTCTTGGGTTGGGGAAGAATGGCGTACCCGGACCCAAGTAAGTGTTGAGAGGAAGCGGGTAGTAAGACGGGTCTAAATACCCGACTGGAGGCGAAGAAGATGAAGTAGGCATAGCCGAGATAGAAGCGGGAACACCCATGGAAGCAGCAAGGTTAGCTCCGGAAGAGGTTTCAGCAGCACCATAGTTGGGGCTTGGAGTATTAACTTGGTGAGAATGATCAACTCCGTGATCATACAGAATCCCTTTGAATACATGTCCTCCAATGTTTACTGCCGTTTGATATGCATACTCATCATCCGTTTCGTCCACTGAGCTCACCCTTACGCACCGGAACACCGCCGACGAGTTCACTTCTGTCGGGAAATTTCCAACTTCCATACCTGCTGTATTATTAAAACACAAATATCATTATTCAACTATGCTAAATTAAACACCACTACTAACCTTTATCCAGGTTAGGTTTTAATTACCAGTAGAATTTTCATGATATGATATCCTACTGTTATACAGACTAAACTTTTTACAAGTAAATTAACATTAAGTAGTAATAATTTGTTTTCTCAAAAGTCAGGATTGTAAAATAAATTTTTTTTTTTTAAAAAAAAAAAAAAAAGAATTGGGAAAAGGGTGAATGTGCACATCAGAATGACAATGATTCAAAATACAGATTGTCAAATAATAGCTTAGAAAAACATAGAGGAAAACACGGACAAAGAGGAAGAGAAAGAAAGAAAGGGGCAAAAGCTCAGCACCTCTCCTTTCTTGTCAATCTATTCGTCAGGAATACTAAAAAACAGTATCACCAAAAGACACCACCACTAACCAACCATGAGGGATTTTTTTTTTTAATAAATTCATTTTCCCCATTTACACGCAAAATATCAAGATCATATGTTAATATTCACACGCATAAATTACATAACCCAAAAAAAAAAAAAGATTCCTTCCCCTAGGGTGATACTACTATACCTGAAAAAGAGGCGGTGTTAGTATTAGTAGTAGTAGTGATGGGCAATTGGGTGCAAAAAAAAGAGGTAGAAGAATTCTCTCTTCTCCTCTTTGGGTTATTCGCACCTCTCAAGTGTTGTTGCTGTTGTTGGTCTTGCTGCTGCTGAGGGTGTTGCTGGAGAAGTTTCTGGTGGCGTTCCCGGCGAACAGTAGCGGGGACCCAGGTACTCTTGACATGAGTAGCACAATCAAATCCACGGCTTTTGCAACAGGTCCTACATCTCATATAGACACAATCTTTCTTAGCTTGGTTGCCGCAGTCTTGGCAGCTAATATTAGCGGCACCACTGGTACTACTCATTCTCATCATCATTAAACCAGATCTCGTTGTCTCATCTCCACCATCTTCCGTCGGTGCGATCCTTAATTCCGAGCAAGGAAGGTGTTGCCACAGCTCTTCTGTTGATAATTTATTTTCATGCTGCTGGTAATTATTATTATTATTAGGGATTTGCTCATTCCTGTAATTTATGTTTTTGTTGTTGTTTCCTCCAGTCCCTAGTGAGAAATATTCAGCCATAATTTGGTCTCCCCTACCCTCAATTTCTCAACAAAACTCTCCATAACCTCTTTCAAATATCAATACAAGCTTATTTTTATAAATAAAAAAAAATTATCAAGGGCAGATCACTGTTTAGTGAAAATTATGTTTACCCTAAAACAAAGGGGTGGATTTGGATGCTTGTTTGGTTAACAGTGGGTGTTTGTTTGTTTATGAGGGTGTAAAAGAAAAAAAAAAAAAAAAAGAAAGAAAGTAAGAAGGAATAGAATAGGTTAAGTAAATGGAAGGAGAAAGAAAGTCAGAAGAGAAGCAGCGCTAATCAGGAAACATTTAAGAAGAAAGATGAGACATTTTTTTTTATTGAGACAGCTCTGCTACGCCGCCATAGAATTAGACACCTTCCCTTCCCAACAACAATTTTTACTCTAGAGTATCTCTCCTCTTTCTCTTTCTCTTTCTTTGGAGTATTACTACTACTGCTGCACTATAGTACTCTGCTACTCTCTTTATTTCTCTCTCTCTTCTTAAAGCTGATCATATCATTTATAATTACCCTTTTATTATAATCAACAAATAGTACAGTACAATTCTTTGGATTTTATTTGTTTGTTTCTTGATTCATTTTAAAAACAAATGTGGATGTTTGGTGTTTCCAATTCCAAGCAATTCCCTCTTTCTTTCTTACGGAATACTGTTATTGCCCTCATCTCAATATCCGGCTACTATTTGCATGCTTTCATCTGACGGTCTTCCTTCTTCCACGTGTCTTGTCAACCTGCTTTTTCTTTCCTTACCTCTTCCTCCAATTAACTGCCACCTTACCTTTAATATCACAGTACTTATCTCACCCTTCTTTTTATACCAGTATCAATTTTCCTACCATCATTTTTAATTTTACTTAGATACTTGTTCTATTCATCAATAACTTCATTTCTCATGCTGCAAATTGTTTTGTGCTAATATATGATCTACAGTGCATGCGGATTAATATAGTACTCCTTTTTAGAATCTACTCGATCTTGAATGTTGTTACATTATTGAGTTATATTAAGCATCATCATTCAATATGTTTATAAAGTTTATTTAATTCCCAAGCTATTACCTTTACTGCATAGTATTGTGTGAAAATGGAGATTAATTTAGGCAATCAATTTAATTTAGGGTTAAGATCATTGCCTATTATCAATCCCGTAAAGGAACAGCTAAACCATTAATTTGAAAAACGCAAGACAAGAGAATTTAGAGATTTAATTGTATTCTAGTAAGGGTCCTCTCATGTTGGAAATCCAAAGAGAGCCATCAAAGATTTTTTAAGCCTTTCTAGATGGGCTCATGCGAGGGGGCATTATGATAATTATCCACATATATGTAAATTAGGATTATTATTTGTCACTCATTGAAATAAGAAATTTGTATAAATGCGACCAACTAACTCCTCGTACAACAAATTGGTTTCAGAATGACTTTTATTATAAACTTGTAAATTATATGACGAATCTAAATGCTTCAATAGTTATACATGTTTATATAAAAGCATCAAAATGCAAATTAAGCGGTATTATAAAGAGAAGTAGAACATGTAAACACACTAGATTTTATCTAGCTAGGTTTATGGACTTAACTCAACTACTTAGGGCCTGTTCTCATACGTTGAAATTCAGTTCAACTCAGCTCAGTTCAGCTCAGCTCAGCTCTTAAGGGTCTGTTCTCATTGACTGAACTGAACTGAATATTTTATAAGAGAAGGAAATTAGGAGCTGAACCGAGCCGAGCCGAACTGAACTAAACTGAACTGAATTTCAACGTAAGAGAACAAACCCTAATTTCCTTCTCTTATAAAATATTCATTTCAGTTCAGCTCAACTTAGTTCAGTTCAGTTCAGTTTAGCTGAGTTCAGTCAATGAGAACAGGTCCAATCTGAACTTTTCAGCTATAAATTGAACTTATATTAGCCTTAAACTTATTTTTGAATCTAAATTATCTGTAATTATGTGAACATAGCTTTGTTGAAGTAAATGAAACTAGGATAATGTGTGTTGCACAACAAGTGTATGTTACAATAGTTATTTTAGACAAGTAAGTTTTATTGAGATAAGTTGGAATAAAGTTTGAATAAATTGAGATAAGTAATAATTAAAAACATATTTGTAATTAGTTTAATAGAGCAAATCAATCAAATGTTGGTATGCCCCTTGGATCAAGGCTTTACATCACGTCCTTGACCATGAGCAAGTGATAACTACCTTAGTTATAAACACTTTATTCTGGAATTCACTCACCGTCCAGCACTAAGGCTGGCCAACTTAACAGTACACCTACAATAATGTAGATGATTATGAGAGAGTAGACGATCCGATCCATGGAAAAGAATAAAGAATAATCCATCAATTCCATTTACTACATACTGCTTCAATCTTCCATTATTAGTGCGTGCTTCTGCTAAACCCCTTTTTTTTTTTTTTTTTGTTTCGTCGGGACCATTTACGCCACAGTACTAATACTAATCTTCTTATTAATTAGTGTTACTTACATTATGTTTTGCTTGCTGTTACCCGCCCTTCAGAAGAATTATAGATACCAGTAATAATTATATTCACCATTGAAATACAAAGTCAATTATTAGAAGCTGTGAAATATTTTGCACTGTAGCACCTCAATTTACTCATCCATATCTTTTATGATATCATAACAGATTATTACAATAAGTTTAACATAGTAGCGAAATATTAGCACTTATACAAACATTAAAATACGGAGTATATATTATGGGTTCGTTATCATCACATTAAGCGCTATTACGTGGAATCTTATATAATTCGTCTCCATAATCCAATTGGAGTATTTACTTGTTGGTTCTTTAAACTTGTTTTAAATTCTTGAATAACAAAGCTTAATATACTATTTACAAATCAGATATACAAGTAGCAACTTTATGTTCCATGTCTAAAATGGACCACTTTTGGCAAATTATCAACGGTTTTTTTTTTTTTTTTTTTTTTTTTAACGAGACAGTAATTAATTAGCTTCATCATTTAAGCTGATAGAAAATCTGATCTTACTTTAAAACTAACTGAATATATTCATAACACAGAAAATACAAAATGTATTGACTTAAAATGGTTATTAATAGTTAAAAGCTACTGAACACTGTAAAATGGCAGCTTTCTCTTAGCGTTTCTCAGTAACACGTATAATCGTATATTAATAACTCCTATGATCCTATCAAGTATCAACTATATACGGAGTATACGTAAGGTTTCTTAATTTACCTCTACGTCACTAGATTAGTGTATATATATATATATATATATATATATATATATATATATATATATATATATATATATATATATATATATACATGTACACTTTTTTTTTTTTTTTTTTTTTTTGTTTTTGTTTACTTATATTAGAAATGTCTTCTGTAGTAGTACAATATATACCTACATAGATACAATTCAGCGTGATAATATAGAGTGATTAATAGCGTAATTAGTAATATAAGTAGTGATAAGAACACATGATAATAGGTTAATAGCGACACAATCATGGAGGAGTGGTCGTAGGCTTAGCTCTAATTCAGGTCTCAACATTATGCTCTGCTACTTTATTATTTGTTGGGGACGTTAATGTATATTAAAGCTTTATTAATAATACTTAATTAGGACATAAGCTAGCCGGTAGCATCTCCCAAATTTGATCTTAACCTAATTTTTTTAACAAATAGGAATATCCATCTTTAATTATAAGAAGAAAATAATATTTATTTGATTCTCTACATTTCCGCAATATTTTTGTTGTTGTTTAGATAGTCATAACTCACAAGAGCGAGGTGAGAATCAATCACTTGTATAGTTGTATAAGTTTTATTCATTCCAACCCCATATCTCGTACCCAAACCCTAATCTACTTATATAATGACCCCTATTGAATTATATTTATTTTAGAACTTTTTTTTTTTTTTTGACAAGACTATTTTATGTTTCTCAAAATAAGGCAAGGTGACAAAACATGAACCATTAGTTATTTTATTTTATGTTTCTCACTCTTATTGCATCAATGATTCAATGGCGTGCTTACAACTTGTGCTTGGTGGTGCATGATACACTTGCACTTAAGCCTATCATTGAAACTATATATCGGTATCATCTAATTGCATACCATGCTTTATAACTTATACATATTTCGGTATTAATTATATTTTGCAAAATTCACAATATTTTGGTGGGATTAAACCCTTTAAATTAACACTTTACCTTCTATAACTTATTTTTAGAAAAATCATGAGTGACTGGGAATGCCAAAATTAGAACTCGAATGCTCACAACGTACTTGCTCACAAGTTATATGATACGAGTAATAATCTAAGAGGATCAAATTGGTCCACCTCTTATAATATATTAAGTCCATCGATCACATGTGACTTGTGATTGTAATATAATACTTCCATATTAAATAATTAATTTTCCAAGTCAACAAAATTAAGAAGAAACGCATTCTTCAAAATTTCCTAATTTTGCCTAACTTGTGTTAATCAATTTATTTATTATACGTCAAAAAAAAAACCAAACTCGTACCAGACTAGTTAGTTTGAAACCAATGTATATTGCCAAATGCTAAGTTGTTGGAGGAAGAGGTAGGTACTAGGTAGTACGTGAACAGTAGATGTAATTAATACGTCTATTGTTCAAAATTAAGGCCTTGTTTTAAAAATATGAATTCCAACAATTTCAATTAAGAGTTAGTACTAGAAAGAGTATCTATTTGTAGTTAAAATTAAAACTTATCAGATGTACATGATATTTTAATAATTATTACCTACTATGTACCTTTATATTCCAAATAATTGCATTATATCTTATAAGTAATATCATATCATATCATCATAACTTTTATACTCAATAAAAACTATGGTGATTTCCAGTGTAAATAAAAATAAAAACCATAAGATAAATGTGGTAAATAAAAATCTTGAAAAAATATGATTGTAAAGAAGAAAAGGGTGTGATAAAGAAATGAAAAAAGAGAAGAAAATGAAGGGTTGAGAATTGACAAGAGAGAAAATGACAAGGTTGGCCCCCGATCACGGCGCATATGGGCTTAAACGAAACATAGAGATTACAGTCCGTACGGGTATGTATTAATGCAGTCCACATTATTGTTTGTTTGGTTGTTTCTGCTGGAATCTAAGCTGAGTGATCCCCCACTTTCAATTCAAACTTATTGCGATTGATACATAAACAGATTTGAGAGACCAGACAATGCGATAGTGATTTATTCTTTATTTCTTTGATTTTATAGACAACAACTGAGGTACACTCATACATACTTGTATTAGTTATTCTGACCTTACAACTTGTACGCATACAGTATACACTATACTCATACACTAGTACGGAGTACTCCGTTATCTACCGTTGGACCATGGTTAACATGCAAATGGTATTACATTGGGAGGTGCATGTATTGGATTAATAACATGTTAAAGGAGTGATTGATTGATTTTGTGGCTCTTACATTTACGACTACATTTTTACATTAACATTAGTGTCTGCTGTCATTATATTCTCGAGCCCAGCGTTTGTTCCCGGGGTTGACTCTCTCCAGCTACCTCCTTGTCTCCCCCCCTTCTCTCTCCTCGATCTCCACCCCCTGTTTCATCAAATCTACCGACCTAATTTACTCTTTCCCCCCCCCCCCTTCCTTTTTCCTATTAAGATTATAGGAACTCATGTATGTTACTCCCTATGTATTAATGACAAATATTAATTAATTAATTATACTAATCTGTGAGTAATTTATCGTGCGTTTTAAAACTTGTACGGAGTACAAAAGAAGAAAAGATATTAAATGCCCTTAACCTTCCACTTAAAACATATTCTTGGGACTTAATAAAAAAAATAAGCTGATAGTTAAGATCCAGGTATATGCTTTAAAATCTACTCCATATTACTTATTTATATATAACTGTAAGGGCTACATATAACATTATCTAAATTTATTTAAAAAATTTACTCCCTTCGTGTTTTAATAAGTGTCACAGTTTGATCAAACACGCATGTCAAGACACAACTTTGACCATTAATTTATCTAATTATATGTTAATTAAATCATAGGAAATTTTATAATATGAAAGTATACATTATAACAAATCCAACCATGTCTTATGCAATAACAATTGTTTTTTTTATATATTACGAGTAATAAAATAATCAAGTCAAAGTCATTATGTGAATAATGAAAAAGGTCAACCTGTAACACTTATAAAAATATAGAGGGAGTAATCAAAATTTATAGGGGCTACAATGAAATTAAAAGAAAACTAGTAATTGAGTGGGATTGGAAGAAAAGAAAAAGGAAAGGTTCGTATAGAGTGTGGGGAGCTTGAGCTTAATGCAAATGGAGGAAAGAATGGGATGTTGTAAACAAGAATGGGATGGTATTGAACATGGTCCAGGTTACAAATAAGGATTGTCAAGTCACTAATCCGAAGTGAAACAGAATGTCTCAATCTCTCTCTAAAGACTGGAGGATCTACATGAGTAGAGTGTAGACTAGTTGTACTCCTCCTATATGGGCTATATGCCTATATCCTATGATGAATGATGAATGATGAATGATATTAACATTAACTTGAAAGAGAAATGCACTCCACTAGACACTAGTACAAGTACTGCGTAATTAGATCATCACTATCCCATTCAATTAATATTTGTAAAATACGAGTAATATAATTATTGTCCACCCACCCACTAGGCCACTACCAAGTAGAAACAAAACGAGTCCAAGATATAGTCACCATTCACCAATCAACCATCCATTTTGTCTATTGTCTATGATCGATCACTCTTATACACCAAAGATATCATTAGCCTGATTTAGAAACCAATAAATGTTGCTGCACTAGTCTAATAAACCCAATCAAAGAGTATACTTGTCCATTTCCCTATTTGGGTCCTTAGCTGTGACATAATTTGTATGGGCAGACAGCCCAATTAGGCAGGGCGGATGATGCAATCCAGTAATAAAGCCCAAATAGGTATGGGCTGGGCTGGTGGATTAAAACAAAAAGAAGGCGTAGGTTAGTAGCAGTATAAAACCAGGAGTGTGGGCACCAGCTGCAGAAATGGAGGGTTCTGGAAGCGCAGAGGCGGGTATGGGATGAACAGGGTTGAGGCTCGAAGCGGCGATGAAGAGAGGGAGAGAGAATCATAGTATGTAGAAATGATTTGTTTGTGAGGATTTATTGAAAATCCGATGATGGCAAAATGTTAGTTTTCAATCTGAATAATGACTCTATGTTTCTCTCTCTAAATCTTCGCTGCTCGTCTCCTCTTCATCCCAAAAACAAACAAACAAACATACAATTACATAATCAATACGGAGTATATAAATATAATACGCTTTCTTTCTTTCTTTCTCTCTCTCCTCCTTTTACGACAACACCCACCTCTCGTCGCTTCCCCCTCCCGAACCTTATGATGATTCTCTCTGAAGGTTCCCTTTTTTTTTTTTTTTTTTTTTTTTGAGTTTTTGTTTTGTTCAACATTTTTCCGGAACCAAGGGTTTTTCATTTTTGATTTTCGATTTTACATTATTTTTTTTCTACACAAAAATGTACCTTTATCAATTACAAGCATGCACCGGAAATTACTGAATTTTCACAAGATTTTATTGAAGCTAGTACAGTGTGTGTTTTATTGAATTGGAAAGGTAGAAGTAGAGGTGTTTAGAAGTGGATTATGTGATTGTAGATTGAATGTTGATTCTGGTGATTGGTGTGTTTTCCGCAAAAGCCTGAGGTCTTGAGTGCATAGCTTAGCAACCAGAATCAGTCAACTGTAATACAAACCTATTAGCTCAATTTTGGCAGAGCATCGTGCTGTATTATTGCTGCACAATGATGTAGGTTCGAATCCTACATAGGTTTTTTTATTTTTATATTTACTTGCTCTAATTATGGATTCCTATTGTTGCCTATTGATTTCAGGCCTAGGTGGGCACTGCTTCTCTCCATCTGGTGCTTGATATCACAATCACTGATTGACTATACTGAATCACTAAATACATTATTTTTCATACAATGTCTTTGATCAAGGCTACAATTTTGGATAGCAATGCTTATTTACTGTTAGCAACACATTAAGATCTTGGTAGCTAGTGAATTCAATTTCTTTAATGTTACATTGGGATTCAATTTCCCACTTTTGTTTAGCATCACATACCAATGACTGTTTCTGTGTGTTGTCAATACTACTATATAAAATTATCAGAGCATTGTAGGAATATCAGAAATCCATGTCAAGGAGGTGAACAGTCTTGCCTTCTACTCCAATATTTTGTGCTTGAATTTCAGGTATATTTGGTTGGATCTCTTTTCTGATGATATTTTCAACTTAATCTAATTTGTTCAATGTTGGGATGTGAATTTTGTGCCCTTTTTGTTCCTTTTCATTTTTCTATTGCCAGATCATTGTGATTCTCATTCTCAGTTCCTTAAATTGTGAGCATGGCTTTTTAAGACACCAAATTTTCCTTGTGTCTAGGCTAAATTAAGAACAACTAATCGAAAAATATGCATTCTATTTATAGCTAGCTTGATGTAAGGAAATGCTGTAACTAATTCCCTCTCCCTACTCTCTTGGATCTTTGAAACATTTTGCTCCCCCTCCTTCAACTGTGCATGCATCAACCTAGGAAGCTCCACAAACTAAACACATCTCATTTTCCCTTTCCACCTCTCCCACTTAGCATTCATTTTTGGGTTTTGCGCCTGAGTAATTCTTGATCCCAAAACTAATCAAATCCTTCCTAAATCATTTTCACAAATGGCTTTTGGAAGGATTCGAAATAACAAAAGACCCTCATCTTCCTCAAATTCATACCTCTCAACCATCACTACTGTAGTCTTCATAGGCCTCTGTGTTTTGGGTGTATGGATGCTCACCTCTGATAGTAATTTAGTCGTTGCTCCTAAAGCCACTACTCACGCTTCTACCACTGTTACACATGATGAATCCAATGATCTTACCACCCTCAACAAATCTAATGAGAAGATTAATTCAGGGACATTTGAAGATAACCCCGGAGATCTCCCCGAAGATGCCTTAAAAACAGGCGAGTCTCAGAAATCTCAGGAAGAGCAGAAGATTTCAGACCAATCAAGTACAAAGGACTACTCTAAAGAGTCTAATGTCGGAGTTTCCTACCAACATATTGCGGAAAGAAAGGATTCAACACAGGAAAATGAACCAAAAAATGATGGCACTGGTAGCAAGGCGAAAGAGAAAGAACCTGATGATGAAAGTGCTCAGAGTCTGGGTGGCAAAGATTCAGAACGTGAAAAGCAAAAAGAACGCCAGGAACAAGTTTCAGAAGAAAGCACGCTCACTGAGAAGCAGAACATTCAACAAAGTGTTGTACTTGATCAGGACAGCAACAAGCCTAAACAGCAAGAACAAGTTGTAGAGAGCAAAGATGGTGATCAGCAAAATGCAAGCGATCAAAGTAATGAAGAGGCAACACAGAAATATGACAATCAACAGGCTTTGGAAGATGATCAACAACAGGACAGAGAACAACAGAAAGCTGACAACCAACAGACAGTGGAGAACCAACTGGATCAGGAACAACAAAAGTCTATTAATCAACAACAGACTGTAGAGGAACAGCAACAGCAGGATGAGAAACCAATCACATTTAGCGATGAGACAAAGAGTGATCCATCTAAACAGGATAGCAGTGAAGATTCAGATGCTAAACAGGAAAAAGAAGACACAAGCAAGCAAGACAAACCGAAGGACCAACAGCAAGAAAACGAAGCTGCCAAACAGGGTGATCCTGAGCAGGAGACTGAGGGAAATACTCAGACAAAGGACTCAACAGGATCAACTGATGATAAATCTAAGGAGTCAAACTCACTCCCAAACTCGGGGATTCCAAAGGAATCCAATGAATCCAAAAGGTCTTGGTCGACTCAGGCAGCTCATTCCAATGATGAGAAACAAAGGCGGAAGGAGAATGTTAAAGGACAAGTTGAGGAGAGTCTATATGGGTACACATGGAAACTCTGTAATGTGACAGCAAGCTATGACTATATACCTTGTTTGGACAATGTGAAAGCACTACAAAGATTGCGCAGTACAAAACATTTTGAGCATCGTGAGAGGCACTGCCCGGAGGATCCCCCAACTTGCCTAGTGCCCATTCCTCAAGGCTACAAAAAACCTGTCCAGTGGCCACAAAGCAGAGATAAGGTGAGATTATGTTACAACTAATTTCACCTATTCCCTAGAGTCAGCAAGATATACATGTTTCAATGTTTGTTTTGATTACAGTACCAAAATTTAACATGAGATATATGCTTATATATTATTTATGCAGTTATGCGCCGTAAAAAAGAAAAAAGTACTTAACAATGTTATGCTTGTTTTGTCAGATTGTAAATCAGCTTTATACTAGTTTGAGAGTAATTAAGATTTACCTGTGTGGAATTTGGCAGATTTGGTTTCATAATGTACCCCACACAGAATTAGCAAAGGTTAAAGGCCATCAAAACTGGGTTAAAGTTTCAGGGGAGTTCTTGACTTTTCCAGGTGGTGGAACACAATTTATACATGGTGCTCTTCATTACATAGATTTCATTGAAAAGGTGAGTTATTTTTTCATCACTGACATGTTCACAAAGTCAACTGAGGAGTGCACTAGGTGAGAAGAGAAGACATCAGCAAAGTTTCATCAATTTTCAATCTGCGAGAAGTGGTCTTATCCTACCATTTCTGAATCACAAAATATGATATTTGACCTGCCAAAACATATAAAACAAAAGAATTTACACGCTCATCTTTATTTATAAGAAAATATAAAAGTAGCAGTACACACACCGCACAGTGAACACGCAACAAATATTAATGCTGCAGATAAAGGCAGAATAACTGATGCTGACTGTTATTTGTCTACAGACTGTCCCAGGAATAAAATGGGGCAAGCACACAAGAGTAGTATTGGATGTTGGATGTGGTGTTGCAAGCTTTGGAGGTTTTCTTTTTGATAGGGATGTACATACAATGTCATTTGCGCCCAAAGATGAACACGAGGCTCAGGTCCAGTTTGCCCTTGAGAGAGGCATACCAGCAATATCTGCTGTTATGGGTTCTCAGAGGCTTCCATTCCCTAGCAGAGTGTTTGATGCAGTGCATTGTGCTCGTTGTAGAGTTCCATGGCATGCAGAAGGTTAGTAATCTAAACTTCAGTTCATTAAAATGGTCCATTTACATTGTTATTTAGCTACTTTACCATTCAACATAAAAAATAGAAGGGGAACATAAGGCTATATGTATATCCCAAAGAATAATTATCTGAAGTACGTACTTTGTGGTAGACTTTTACTCGAACAAGAGGACTGACTGATTTTTAAAATGAATCTCCTGTTATTAAATGAAAAGGCTAGGTTTAATGTACTTGGAATTTCTATGAAGGTGGTAGACTTCTACTTGAGCTGAACCGAGTACTACGACCTGGAGGGCATTTTATTTGGTCAGCTACACCTGTGTACCAAAAGCTTAAAGAAGACATGGATATATGGGAAGGTATTTATGGTTCTATATATGAACTAGGAAACTAAAATTTAACAACATATGCATATTCGAAGAAACTGATTAATGTAGCTTTATGTTATCAGCCATGTCTGCACTAACTGCATCAATGTGCTGGAAGCTTGAGAAGAAAGAGAAAGATCCTATAAATAAAATTGGAGCTGCCATATTCCGCAAACCAACAAACAATGAATGTTATGACAAGAGAAAGGAAAATAAACCTCCAATGTGTAAGGCTGATGATGATCCGGATGCTGCATGGTAATTATCTCAATCACCCTCAGCCCCATACAGGGAGTATACGACATCTAATAATTGTTGTTTTTTTTTTTTTTTTGGAAAGGTATGTGCCACTGCAAGCATGCATGCATCGGGTGCCGACTGATGAGTCTGCAAGGGGAAGCAAATGGCCAATTAGGTGGGCTAAAAGGTTGCAAGCTCCTCCATATTGGTTGAACAGAACTCAGATGGGCATCTATGGAAAACCAGCTCCTGATGATTTTGAAAAAGATTACGAGCACTGGCAAGATGTGATGAACAAGTCATATCTGAATGGACTTGGCATCAGTTGGTCAAATGTGAGGAATGTAATGGACATGAGAGCGGTTTATGGAGGGTAAAAAATCCCTTTTTCTCTGCTCATGCTATATAATATTTGTATTTGGAGCAAAGGACTTGAACTAATTACATGCTAAACTTCACGTTTCTAGATTTGCGGCAGCATTAAAAGACCTTAAGATCTGGGTCCTGAATGTTGTCAATGTAAATTCTCCGGACACTCTTCCCATAATCTTCGAAAGAGGGCTCTTCGGAATATATCATGACTGGTGTGAATCTTTCAGCACATATCCTCGAACATATGATCTTCTGCATGCTGATCATCTTTTCTCAAAGCTGAAAGAAAGGTGAGAGAGTCTATTTCCAATAAAGAAAAGTTCATGACATTAAAATTCTAGCAGATCATAATTTCTGTATTGTTTTCTTTGTAGGTGCAAACTTATGCCAGTGATGGCAGAAATAGATAGAATAGTTAGACCTGGAGGCAAGTTAATTGTTCGTGATGAGTCCAGTGCAATTGGAGAAGTTGAAAACTTGTTAAAATCACTACATTGGGAGGTTCATTTGGCATTCTCCAAGGATGAAGAAGGAATACTCAGTGCTACAAAATCTGATTGGCGACCAACATATGATCCGTGATATCTTACCTTGTAGCTTTGCAGGTGGTAAACAGCTCCATGTAGTTCAAGATTTGGCACATAGCAATACCCTGGATTTGCATCCCAAGGGATTTTGTAGAAGCAATTGCATTTCAAAAAGCAGCTCTGTTGCTGTTTTGCCAGTCTCAAACATAGACCATGAGAAGGAAAACTCCAGAGATGAAATGCAAAGGTGTGATACAATGATATTGTAATGTGAAGTTAATTAGTACTGACAGTACAAGGTTGGTAGCATTAAAGTTAGAATGATCGTAGTACTTTGAAAAATTATGGCTTGTGGGTCAAATATGACCGCGGCCAGAAACTCATGTGTATGAGAAGCTGCTAGTTGGTTAAAGTTATGTGCGTTTGATTGATAGTTGGCTTAGCAGCTACAATGCCAATAAGCACCTTCAATGACAGATATTATACGGATTAGTCAGTAAGTTTACACAAGTTCAGAATCATTTCGCAAAACAACAAATTGAGAATTGCATTAAAATTTCATTTCTATGGGAAGGAGCTTAGACTCCGTTTGTTTAGATGGAAACATATTTCATGGAAACTCATTTTTAAAAGAAAACAATTTTTAATGGAAAACATGATAGTGAAAAGGGTTTTCCTTTCTTTGTTTGATTCTAGGAAAACTTATTGGGAAATGAAAATAGAAGTAAAATAAAGAGAAAAATATGGCATTTACAAAAGGAAAATGTTGACCTCATCTAAAAAGTAACTTTTCACCTAAGAGAAAATTGTTTTCTACCCTCTAACATAACAACAAAGGAAAACGAAGAAATGCAGAAAAATTACTTTCAATCCACCAAAACAAATAGAGCCTTAAATACAAATTACAATTAAAAAAAGAATACAAAATTTTATTTTTTATTTTTTTTCCTTTTCCTTTTCCTATTCTGATTTAAGGATAAAATAGAACAAAAAGTACTTTAACAAGACATGGTGTGAAACTGATTACAAACCCTATCAAATCTATCATAATCTCATGACTTCATGAGTACATCAGGTAAAAAAAAACCCATGAACTGTCCTCATATCTCGAACACTGTAGTTTTGACAACCAATTGGGGATGTTTTTCTTCAAAAACATCATTGTAGAGTGATCATGAATTCATGATCAACTACTTGAGAGATACTTCTGCAACTGCCCGCTCAAGACAGCACTCTGAAGATCTGAATTTAAAAAAAAAAAAAAAGAAAAACATCATGCAAGATGACAGTTGAGAAGAGACAGGACAAACAAATTCATGTCACTGTAAACTTATGAATCTGAATCTGAGATAGCATACCATCTGATCCTCCAATATGCTTGCCATTGACAAAAACTTGTGGAACTGTACGTTGACCAACCAGTTCAAGCAGGATATCCTGAATATGAGAACCATCATCTGAAAATGACGATTAACAGTAGAAACATGTTGAACCAGATTCATTAGGAGTACCAAACGATGTTATGGCCTGGACAAACAATAGACTCAAAGAATACCTCGGAGGTCAAGCTCCACAACAAATGGCTTTTCCTGCAGTTCATTAAATATACGCTTGGCACGTAAAGAGTATCTGCATCAATGTCGATAATCATAATGAAGAGGCTAGTGTATAATGCAAAGTCCAAAATTCCACTTTGATAGCACAAAGACCATAGATGTAACACAAAACAATAACAAAGAACAAAGACCATGTCTGATTTAACCAAAAGATTTATGCAAAACCTTAAAACCATGAGTAATTTTGTACAAAGTTAAGAACATTGACCAGTTGAGTAGCCCAAGCAAAAAGGTCATATGAAACAGCAGAGTTAAACAGCTAGCTCAAACTGTCATTATAGTAAGAATTAGGGGAAATCATACTACATAGTATGATTATGATCTAAAACAATACTCACATAATCAATAAACGTGAAACTTCCCAATAATAATTATAATAGTACTGTACTAATTTCGGTGTTCCAAATTTGTCAATTAGCATGGAATGGAGTATTAATAACACCCAATAAATCAAGCCTCAGGAATTGTTAATCACAAAATCAAAGTGTAATGTCAGTATGATATGTGAACCAAAACCCTAAATAGCAATTACAATCAAAAGCGCAAAAAAACTTGTTTGAAGCAGAGCAACATAGAATTAGCTGCGTTAGGGTTTGAAACAAAGTAATCAGGAGAAAGAGAATTACGGGCAGTATGATTTGGAGAAAACGGCGATTCGATTGGAGTAAATGACATTGTTGACGAAGGCAGAAGCTGAATTGCTGGCCATGGCTGCTTTGAATCCGCCATTGTCACCCAAAAAGAGCATCACGACAAAAATCACCCCAATTCGATCACACCGCTTCATCTTTCTCTCTCTTTCTTCTTAGTAAGTCAACGCCTGATGCCCTGATTCTGGTAATAACTTTGGATTATTAATTCATGTACTGATGTACATGTACTACCAGAGTATTTATTTAGTCATGTATACCAAATACTGCAAATGTACTAAGGCCCAATCTCAAATTCACCCCTTCTAGTATAGTATGCCCAAAATCTAAATTACTCCCAACTTCAAATCTTTCCAATTTTCTACTACGTACATTCTTCTCTTCAATTTTCCCTATTCAGCATTTATAACTGTTTGGGTCCAATTTAGTCCAATTGGGCTTAGGCATTAAATGATCCAATTAAAAGCCCAAGGTCAAGGTTCATCTCTCCAATTGTGCTAAAGTCAAAGATCAGCCTTCAAGTCAAGCCAATTGGGCTAAGGCCCAACTTCTCCATGTATGAAGAGGTATAAAAGCCATCAATATTACATTCTCATATATTCTCATATATTCTGATAGATTCTGATTAATTCAAGAAAAGCCTCAAGCAACAAATTCTCTTGCATAGTGTTTTCTTTCCACAAATTGTACTGACTTTAGCATTGGAGGGGCCTTCCTCGGCAACACCCCCGAGGCTAGTTTACGTGTGTTTACTGTGCAGGAAACCTTCGGCCCAACATTACTTGGACCGAATCTAGTCTTCTCCGTTTCATCGGACCTTCGGCAAGGTCCCATTGTTTTCACCCGAAACAATTTGGCGCCGTCTGTGGGGAAGACTTTCAAAAATCTTTAAGCCAAATTTCTAACCAAGATCATCTTACAATTATCTTAGTAGCAATGGCTAAGAACCGCAAGAGCAAAGGCCTCCGTCAAGGAGCGGGCGAAAAGCCTAAAACCCCTACACCATCACCCTCGCCGGACCGGAACTCTCCCAAGGGTGCCAGCTCGGGGGAGGATCATACAAGGAGGATTCCCTTTCTCCCGTGATTCATGACTCTCATCATAGGCCGAGTCACTCTCGGCCTAGCAGGGGTGAGTCCGATCATAGGACACATTCAGTGCCCCAAAGCCAACCATCGACTGTGCGCCCTCATTCCCATACTCGGCCAAGGACCCCTTTGACGGGGCCCAGCTCGGAAGAGGTGGCAAGAGCGCTGGCAGTTCTCATGGAGGCGATGAGGGCACAAAATATGCCACCACCTCGTGATCGAACTCCTCCGCATACCCGACATCAGCGGAGGAAGCTAGACCATGATGGTGGGAAGCTTCCTTCCTTCCGGGAATTGGAAGAGTGGGAAGAGGATACCTAGAAAAATGAAAAAGAGAGGAAAAAGAACCCTCAATTTTTAAAAGGATCCTCATCCTCCCGACCAGAGACGCATAGGAGCAGCAGCTCAGCTTCTCGGCCAGAATCTACTCACCGAGAACCTGAGACTGTTCGCCGAAGCGTCCTCGACCGACTCGGCGGCAAGGAACCGAGCGTGCGCAGTCGCCTCTCGTTCCCTGCGGCCGAGGCCCAGACTTCCCAGCCAGGGACGAAAACCACTCCTACCTCTCTAAGAGGGCGGAGCGCGGTCCCTTCGGCCAGGAACAAGGGCAAGGCCGTTATGCTACCCGCCAGTTCACCATTCGAGCAAAGGATTCTGGAAGAGCACGTGCCCACGGTTAAAATACCGTCGCACATCACATATGACGGGACCTCGGATCCGAAGGATCACGTGGCCTCGTATGAGACTCATATGCATCTTTGCCCCAGATCCGAAGCGACTTGGTGCAAATATTTCCCAACCACTCTCAAGGGGGTCGCGCAAGCGTGGATCTCCAAGGGAGTAAAGCAAGGCTCCATAACAGGGTGGGATGATCTATCCTCCAAATTTAGGAGCAAGTTTTCCACGGCAAACCGCCGAGAGAAGACTACTGCAGAACTCATGAGTCTGCAACAGGGGGAAACCGAAAGCCTCCGAGACTATCTGACCCGTTTTAGTAACGAGTCATCCAGCGTCTCTCAGCTGGACCAGGGGCTAGCCGTTTTTGCAATACAGAATGGCCTTCAGCCCGGGAAGTTCCTTGACTTCATGGTCATGCATACCCCGCAGACCTTGGAGGAAGCTCTGAATGCCTCGGATAAGTTCATCCGAGCCGAAGAATGGAACAAAGCGAAAACCCAACCTCAATTTGGGGGAGGGAAACAAAGACAAATACCCTTGGCTGAAGGCCAAAGCCATAAGGCAAAGGGAAAGTCAAAGGCCTCGGAGCAATCTTCGGCCAGCGACCCAAAGAAGGAAAAATCTGCCTCATACACAGGCATATACGAGTCCTACACTCCGCTCTCTCTTCCACGCGCCAAAATTTACAGCGTGACGAAGGAGGAGCAGAGTTACCGAAAGCCGAGACCACTCCCAGAGTGGTATCAGCGAAAAAATAAAAATCAGTGGTGCGAGTTCCACGAGTCTTCGGGACACAACACTGAGGAGTGTATCCAACTGAAGGACCAGATAGAGGACATGGTCCGGAAGGGATACTTGAAAAAATACATCGCGGATCACCGCGAGAAAAAAGAGTCCGAGAAGTCAGCAAAGGACTCTCGGCAAGACCTCGACTTCCCCCGGAAGAACAGTAAAAAGCCGGAGGGGAAATTCCCTCTCCGATCAATGTTATCTCGGGAGGAATATACTCTCGGAGGGAGCACAAGCGACACCTTAGAGCTTTGACTCACCAGGTGAACAACGCTGGCATTCAATCTCCCCAGTCGCCGGTGCCGAACATGACGTTCACAGCCGTCGACTGCCGGGGGATAACGTTCCCTCACGAGGATCCGTTGGTGATCATCGCCACGGTGGCCAACCACGACGTCAGTAAGGTCCTTGTTGACGGTGGCAGCGGAGCAAACATTCTGTTCCGAAAGGCCTACAATCAAATTAAGCTGAAGCCCAAGCACCTTACGCCGGTACCCTACCCGGTATCCGGGTTCAACGGGGCTTCAACTTATCCAGATGGGAAGGTGACACTTCCTATCACCATCGGCTGCGATGAGGCAGCCAGGAACGTCATGATTGAATTTTTGGTCATTGACGCTCCTTCAGTGTACAACGTGATTTTGGGGAGACCCATAATTCATGAGATTCAAGGGGTCGTCTCAACTTATCATCAGCTGATGATTTACGTCTCAGACGCCGGCTTCCCCGAAAGGATACAGGGCAACCAAAAGGACGCCCGAAGGTGCAACTACCTCAAGCCATCCAGTAGTCGCCCAGATGACGACAAGGATGAGGAGGAGAAAGAAAAAGAAAGAGGGCCAAGCACAAAAAGGCCGAAAGGCCTAAGTGCTTCGGCTCAAGGATCTGAACCCAGAGGTAAAGGGCCCGAAAGGGAAAAGGCTAGCTCTTCAGCTGAACCGCAAGACTCAGAGAGCCAGCCGAAGAACAAAAAGACTGGGACACCTGCTGACATAGGCAGCAGGCCAGATTATGAAGAGTCCAGTCCATCAGCAATGGACATGGACCAACAGACTGAAACAGTTGAGTTGGCCGAAGGAGACGTTGAGAAATGTGTAACAATCGGGATGGACCTTGATCCGAACACCCGTTGTGAACTTATTCAGCTCCTTCGGGACAACAGGGATGTGTTTGCTTTCTCGGCAGCTGATATGCCCGGGATAAGTTCAGACCTCATCTCCCATAAGCTTAATGTTGACCCAACGTGTCGACCAGTAAAGCAAAAGAAGCGGAATTACTCCGCTAATAAGAACCGAGACATCGCAGCCGAGGTCAAAAAATTGCTGGAGGCAGGCTTCATCGAGCCTTACCAATATCCAGAATGGCTGGCAAATGTGGTGATGGTTCAGAAGGCAAATGGTACCTGGAGGATGTGCGTTGACTTCACGGACCTAAATAAGGCTTGTCCGAAGGATTTCTATCCCTTGCCGAGGATCGATCAGCTAGTCGATTCGACAAGTGGCCATGCCTTGCTTAGTTTCATGGACGCATTCTCGGGGTATCATCAGATCTCCATGCACCCCGACGATCGAGCAAAGACAACATTCGTCACGAACGCTGGGGTGTACAATTACAAAATGATGCCCTTCGGATTGAAAAATGCGGGGGAAACCTATCAAAGGCTGGTGGATCAAGTTTTTGCCGATCAAAAGGGCCGAAACATGGAAGTCTATGTCGACGATTCGATCGTCAAAAGAAAAAAACCTGAGGACCATGTTAAGGACCTGGCTGAAACTTTCGCCACCTTAAGGAAGCATCAAATGAAGCTGAATCCAAAGAAGTATGTCTTCGGCGTGAAGTCAGGGAAATTCCTTGGGTTCATAGTCAGCAAAAGGGGGATTGATGCCAATCCCTCCAAAGTCAAAGCAGCGCTCGACCTTCCTGAGTCGAAAACAAAGCGGGATGTTCAGCGGCTCACCGGAAGAATGGCAGCCCTCTCGAGGTTCATTTCCAGAGCTTCGGATAAGGGGTTACCTTTCTTCAAAGCCCTGAAACTCCCGAAAACAAAAGAGCTCGTTTGGGAGGAAGAGCAAAAAGACGCCTTCAAACAGCTTCGGGAGCATCTGGCTCAACTCCCAACGCTGGCTAGCCCAGCAGAAGGAGAAACTTTGTACCTGTATGTGGCCGTTAGCCCAGCCACCATCAGCGCAGTACTGCTGAAGGAAGAAAGTAAAAGTCAGCAACCGATCTACTTTGTCAGTCATACACTGACGGATGCCGAGACTCGCTACCCTCTACTCGAGAAAGTCGCTTTCGCGGTAGTAGTAGCTGCTCGGAAGCTGAGGCCCTATTTTGATTGCCATCAGATAGTGGTCTTAACTTATCAGCCGTTGGAAAAAGTTCTCGGCAAGGTTGAAAAATCTGGTAGGCTAGCCAAGTGGGCTTTTGAGCTCACCGAATTCAGCATCAGCTACCGCCCGAGGGCTGCCATTAAGGCTCAAGCTCTAGCGGACTTCTTGGCCGAATGCTCATACCAAGAAGCGCTAGACAATGAAAAGAAAGTCTGGACCGTGTTTACGGATGGATCTTCCACCGAAAACGGTTCGGGGGCAGGAGTAGTGATAACTTCTCCCGAAGGCAAATCCTTTGAGTACGCACTAAAATTTTCTTTTAAGGCCTCGAACAATGAAGCCGAATATGAGGCAGCAATCGCCGGCCTATAATTGTGCATCTCCCTGGAAGCCGATCATGTTTGCCTGAAAACAGACTCTCAGCTAGTTGCATATCAGATCAGCGGCAGCTACGAGGCCAAAGAGCCCTCCATGATAGCTTATCTTGCCAAGATCAAGTCAGTCATTGCAGAGCTGAAAACTTTTGAGGTTCAGCTGATCCCAAGGGGTCAGAATACTCAAGCCGATGCACTCTCCAAACTTGCCAGTTCATCTCTTACCGAGCTGAACAGATCTGTATATGTAGAAGTGCGTTGAGAGAGAAGTGTCGACGAAGCACCTGAAGTGTGCTGCGCTGACCCAGAGCCTAGTTGGATGGACCCCATCCTAGCTTTCAAGCTTCGGGGAGAAACTCCCGAAGATAAAGCTTTGGCCTCCAAGATGAAGAGAACCAGCTCAAGGTTCATTGTCTTCAGGGGGGAACTTCTGAAAAAGTCCTTCTCAGCCCCGTTACTGAAATGCGTGGGACCAACAGATGCAGATTATATCCTACGGGAGATTCACCTCGGCATCTGTGGGAACCACATTGGGGGAAGGACCTTAGCCCACAAGGCATTGAGGGCTGGATATTACTGGCCCACCATGATCGCAGATGCTAAGGAGCTGGTTCGGAAATGCGAAAAATGTCAAAAATACGCTCCAATTATCCATCAGCCAGCAAGGGATCTTCAGCCGATCCTTAATCCACTCCCGTTTGCCCAATGGGGACTGGATATACTGAGACCATTTCCAGAGGCTGTGTACCAGAAAAAATGGCTGATAGTTGGAGTTGACTACTTCAGTAAATGGATCGAGGCCGAAGCAGCCTCGAACATTATAGAGCAAACTGTCAGAAAATTTATCTGGCAGAACATCATCACTCGCTTTGGCATCCCGAGAGTATTTGTCTTCGATCATGGGAGGCAATTTGATAACTTACCGCTGAAGCGGTATACAGATCAGTTCGGCATCAAACTGGCATATTCAGCGGTATGCCACCCGCAAAGTAACGGACAAGCCGAAGCTGCAAATAAACAGATCTTAAATGCCCTCAAGAAGAGGGTGGAAGATCAAAAGTCCAAGTGGCTGGAGGAGCTCCCTGGAACCCTTTGGTCCCTTCGGACAACTGAAAAAGAGGCAACAGGCTATTCACCTTTTGAACTGGTGTATGGTGCCGAAGCCGTCCTTCCAGTGGAAATTGGCTCTGAGAGCCTACGAGTGCACCACTTCTCGGCTGAGAATGAGCAACTGATGAGGGAATCTCTCGATTTCCTCGACGAAGTAAGAGACTCAGCCCGAGACAGAATGGCCGCTTATAAGCAGAGAATCAGCAAATTTTATAACCGAAGGGTCCATGCAAGGCCTCTTAGAATTGGAGACCTTGTCCTTCGGAATGCTGCTGCAGTTCAGAAAGGCCGAATCCATGGGAAACTCTCAGCTGCATGGGAGGGACCTTATGAAATCTGTGATGAGCTTCAGCCTGGGACATACCGACTTCGGCAGTTGGATGGAACTGAGTTGAAAAATCACTGGAACGCTGATGTACTGAAAAAATATCATGTGTAAACCCTTCGGGGCAGAACAATCTTTGTAAGTACATTTTGAACTAATGAAAGGCCTTGGAGCCGCCATTTATATAAATGTTTACAACTTTTTATCCTTTCAAAGTTTTCTCGGTTCTATCTACTCTTTAAGGGTTTTTTATTCAGCCTCGTCTGAAACCTTCGCCTTCGGGTAACTGGGTTTCAGATTGCTGACAAAACTCGTCTTTTTAAAGAACTCTGGTCTTTCAGCTGAAGTCAAACTTCAGTAAGACTTGTTCTCCAAAGACATGAGTCCATGGACAATTCTGGAATATTGCCTTAACTGAGCCTTGTATCCCAGAAAGCCATTATCCGAAACATTGCCTTCAGTTGGCCCTGTGTTTCGGATATCCATTTTTCAAAGATAGACGGAAAATCAAGGATAACAACAACAGTTGAAAATTGTTTATTCAGCCTCGTCTGAAACCTTCGCCTTCGGGTAACTGGGTTTCAGATTGCTGACAAAACTCGTCTTTTTAAAGAACACTGGTCTTTCAGCTGAAGTCCAACTTCAGTAAGACTTGTTCTCCAAAGACATGAGTCCATGGACAATTCTGGGATATTGCCTTAACTGAGCCTTGTATCCCAGAAAGCTATTATCCGAAACATTGCCTTCAGTCGGCCCTGTGTTTCGGATATCCATTTTTTAAAGAACTCTAGTCTTTCAGCTGAAGTCAAGCTTCAGTAAGATTTGTTCTCCAAAGGCGTTATCCGAAGCATTGCCTTCAGTTGGCCCTGTGTTTCGAATACCCATTTTGAAGAAATAAAGAAATTGTTTATTCAGCTGAAGCCATACTTCAATTTCTGGGGGGGCAAGAAGCACTACCAGTGCAAGTTTATGTTCAGCAGAATAGAAGAAACAGTAAAGCATTCAAAAACAAAGAAGCTGAAGAAAAGAACATCAAATTAATAATTTATGCTCAGAAATTGAGCTACAAGTTCAAATAAACTGTATCGGCAGCCGCCCACAAGCAGAAAATAACAGTTGCCGAAATACGTACAGAAGCAAAAAATTAAACTGTTTTGTACGACAAGGCAAGCTGAAGCAAAAAACAAGGCAAAAAATTCAGAAAGCGGCAAGTCTAAAGTTGAGCGCATGATGAACCGCAAGATTCTGAAGACGACTGCCCGAGTTCCTATGCTTCAGCCCGAGGATCAGACTGGTCAGCATTGTTGAGCCCCATGGTGGTCTCAGCCCCAGCAGCAGAAGAAGCAGGCAATGCACTCTGCCGAGCCTCCATTTCCCTCTGTTCAGCCTCCAACTCCATCCTCTCAGCTTCTTCTTCGGCTTCCTCAGCCTTAAGAATTTCAGCTTCGACTGGAGTTGCATACTTCATATGAGGGTCTTCGGGATTCTGGACCCATTCAGCACATTTGGACCAGTCCAGCTTCGGCTCAGCATGAAGGCAGACTCTTCGGCATACTCTGAACCCGTTTCTGAAACCCTTCTCATATTCTTCCTGGGTATAGACACGGACTTTGAGTAGAGCCTCAGCATCAGCCAACTTCTTCTGGGTCTCCTCCAAGTCTTCCTTGGATTTCTTCAGCTCATCGGCGAGCTTGGAGGAGGAACCTTTCAGCTCATTCAGCTCCTGCTGAACTTGGGAAGCCTATGTCTGAGCCTAGGCCACTTCTTCCTTTTTGGCCATCAGCTGATCCTCAGCCTCTTGGAGCTTAGCTCTCTGAGCTTCAGCAACAGCAGCAGCCTCTGAGAGTTGGACATCCCTGGCTTGGAGCAGCTCTTCAGCAGCCATTCTGCTGGCTTTAAGAGCTTCTAGCCGTTGCTGCACTTCAGCTTGTGCAGCAGCTCCTTCCTGGATTCGGCTCTCAATGGCAGCCTTGAGTTTGGAGACGTCCACTCCCATGTGCTCTTGGAGGAATTTTTCCCCTTCCATCAGTGGGGAAAAACTTCCTTCTCCATAGCGTCGCAAAAGGTTTTGAAGGCTTCAGCAGCCTTTTTCTCGTATTCCTCACCCTTCTGCTGCTTCTCTTCAGCTGCTGCTTGCTTCAGCTTAGCAAGCTTTAACTCCTCTTCGGCTACCTTCTTGTCGTGCTCGGCAGCGTCTACCCTATCTTGTAGGGTATCTATCAGCTCTACAGTGAGAGTCTGATTGTGTACGAACTGAAAACAGGAGCACAAGTTAAAAAAAAAAATAGAGCTGAATTTTAGAGGAAATAAATGCAAGGAAAATCACCTGCATCATCAGCAGTTGGTTAGACCTGGCTGGGTCAGGAACTGATCTGCTGGATTCGCCCATCCCAGCAGTGGCCTTCAGCGACCAGATTCTTGCCCTATCTACTTCGGACATGCCAGCAAAATCGCCGAAGTAGGCTGCAGCACCTTCTCGATTCTGACCCCATATGAGGTCCCAGATGTGATCTGGGATTGGAATTCGGGGGGCCGAGAAACCCATTTCTCCAGATTGCAGAGTCTGGAAGGAAGGAAAGGATGACGATGAAGCTTCTTTAGCTTTGGATGGCTCAGCATCATCCTTCTCAGAAGAGTCAATTATTATGACCTCTTCTTCTTCAGGGGTGAGGACGAAAGCCTCAACCTCTCTTGCAATGTCTGCCGTGAAACCCTCAGCACTGGGCATCACGGCATCCTTATTCTTGTGCTCAGCAGCACTCTCCTGAACTTCTTCTTGGATCCCTCCCTTAGACTCGGGAGTTTTCTGATCCACCTCCATCTCAGGAGGTGGCGGAGGGGTCTTTTGAGGTGATTGAGGTTGTGACCGGGGAACCCTCGGCGATCCATTGCCTTCCTCGGGTTCCCTTATTTCAACGCCGATGGTCATCGGCCTCCGCTGAAAGTCATGCGGGCCGATGATGGCCATTCTTCGGCGCCTTTTCTTAAGCGGCTGCTCGTCCATGTCTGAGTCTGAAGACTCTTCTTGTATCTGGTCTTCGGGACGAACAGGGGCTTTCCCTTCTCTGTGTCTGTTACTCTTTTCAGACTGTAACAGACAGGGGGGAGGAAGAATGTGAGTACAAAAAAAAAGAAAAGAAAAAAAAGACAAAAAGAAAGACAAAGTTAAGTCTGAAAGCTCACCGAGGTCTTTAGCAAAGCCTCGTCTTCTTCAGCTGCCCTAGCTGCAGCTTCTTCTTCAGCAGCTCTGGAGGACCCTTCTCCTCCTTCGCAAGCTTCGATAACCCGTGCAACCTCTTCGGCCGTACGGGCAGCTTCAGCTTCTTCGTCCAGCAGCTGAAACCAGGGGTCTCTCTTCTTCCACCAAGGCTTCTGCCTCTGATACAGAGCAACAACCTCAATTTGGAAGTGGGAAGAGTCTAGATGAACTTTCCTATGCCTCGGTTCAGTGATAGACGGGGCCCGATCAGTTACAACTCGTTCTCGGTTGACACCAAGACGAGCGTAGTTAATGCCGACGTTGGTCTCGTCCCGCTCTGAAAAAGAAAAGGGGAAAGGTCAGTTCAGTTAGGTTGGCACAGCATAAAAAAGCGAAGTGAGGAGAAAAAGAGATAATTAAAAAGCCTCGGCCCCAGCCGAAGAAGCTTACCATCCTTAAAATTTCGGCTGAGGCCAACAGCTGCTAGCATGTTCTCTTGGAAAACATAATGCGTATCGGGGAGCCAAGTCTCCGGGATATGCTGCATTCGGCCGCTGCCCCCCCGATTCGGCAGCTTGCCGAAGATATTTTGTTGACTAAGGTTTGGATCTGAGCCGTTATCTGCGGGGGGACCTAGACTTCCCATGTCGGGATCAGGCTCAGCAAGGTACCGGGGAGCGCTGAAGACGCAAGGGTGGCCCGGGTCCGTGGGTGCCCTAACCCGAATCCATTGACCTCTCCAGTCCTTGTCTGAAGAGTCGTTCGGCCACATGGTTAGGTACTGGGGCCGAGACTCAATTCGGTACCACCCAGAACCATGACTTCCGTGCCCACTTTGAATATTTGGCACTAGCCGATGAAGCTTTTTGAAGCAGTGCAGGTTCGGCACATACTTGAAGAATTTGCAGACCCATAAGTATGTCATCACCCTTCGGATGCTGGTGGGAGTTAGCTGACATAGGGAGATATTGTAATGGATCAGCAAGTCTCGAACGAATACGTCCAAAGGGAACCTCAGCCCATACTGAAGCTGTCTTGTGTACACCCCCACATACCCCGGGGGTGGACGATGGATTCTATCGGATGCCACGGGCATTCGACACCAATACCCATCAGCTTCAAAAATGCCGTAATGCAACTCAATTTGCTCGGCAAACCGATATTGTTCGGCATTCTCCACCCACCATGAGTAGGGGCGGTTCTTTATCATGGCCGAAGCTACTTCGGCATTCTCCCACTCTGAAAACCCGGGGAGGATATCCCAAAGGACAGCGGGAACTTCATCGTCCCGTCCAGAAGCGCTCGGCCCCTCCGTTCTCTGAGGAGGAGCCGAGGAAATTGGAGTCGCCCTAATCCCTTCAACAGGGTCAGACTCTGCTCTTTGTCCATTCCAGGTCCTAATCCTGTTCCTAGGATCGGGAATTGGCCTTGCTCTTCTTGGAGCACGGGCTCTACCTCTAACTCCTCTTGCCATTGATAATTTCGAAGAAAAAAGTCGAAAAAAAAGGAAGGGGTTCGAATTCGAAGAAAAATAAACTGAAATCAAAGGAATTTACCTTAATCTGAAGCGAAAGTTGCCGATTTACGAGTTCGTAGTGGCAAGTCTCAGTTTCTAAGCTTAATGCTCGGGGAATTTGCGAAGTTTTGATGCGGGTTCTTGGGTTCTCTCGAGAATTCTGGGTTTGTGTTGGTGAATAAGTGAGGAGAGATGACGCGCCTCTGATTATATCTCCAAAAATGGGAATACGGGGAGTCCGCGTTTCAATTTCTCTTAAATACCCCACTAAGTAACCGTTAAACACACGACCTTGCGATTAAACTGCTCATTATCCGTCCAACTTCCACAATCATCCGCCTTAACCGTTGTTATCTCATTAATTACGGTTTAAATTCAAATTTTTGGATTAATTAAATCATTCACTTCCCTCCTTTTCTGGTTAAATCAAACCCGACCCGTCATCCTTCCAAATCGGGTCTGGGGGGCAAGTTGTTTGGGTCCAATTTAGTCCAATTAGGCTTAGGCATTAAATGATCCAATTAAAAGCCCAAGGTCAAGGTTCATCTCTCTAATTGTGCTACAGTCAAAGATCAGCCCTCAAGGCAAGCCAATTGGGCTAAGGCCCAACTTCTCCATGTATGAAGAGGTATAAAAGCCATCAATATTACATTCTCATATATTCTCATATATTCTGATAGATTCTGATTAATTCAAGAAAAGCCTCAAGCAACAAATTCTCTTGCATAGTGTTTTCTTTCCACACATTGTACTGACTTTAGCATCGGAGGGGCCTTCCTCGGCAACACCCCCGAGGCTAGTTTACGTGTGTTTACTGTGCAGGAAACCTTCGGCCCAACATTACTTGGACCGAATCTAGTCTTCTCCGTTTCATCGGACCTTCGGCAAGGTCCCATTGTTTTCACCCGAAACAATAACTTTACTTTTATGTCTTATTTGGTAATTAATGGATATTTGGTTAATAAGTCTTGATTGCAATAGATGTTTTAATCGTACAAGCTATTAGTTGTTTTTTCAATTAATTATGTTAGACGAAATGGCAATGTGGTTGCCCATTTGTCTACTACGGGCCTGTTCTCTTCAATTTGTTTAGTTCACTTCACTTCAGCTCCAATAAGTTCAGCTTACTTAAATCAATTTGAAGAGACCCTAGATTAATTCCTGCTAATGGTGTTAGAACAAAACCCTAGTTGGTTTAATAGTATTGCTTCCATGTTTTCCCTTTAATAATAATAATAATAAAAAAAAAGTTATTAGTTGTTTTTAGTAAAATATTTAGTTAAATTAATTGATAAATTATGTTTGTATTGTTACTTGCACATATAAGAGGACAAATAATATTACTTGAATAGGGTAATATTTTCAATTTACATGGAAAATAAGAAAAGTTGGGATAAAATCATATGATTGTAATAATTCACTAAAATAGTGTTAGGGTATTACATAATGTTTGTAAAGTTATCAATTGCCTAAAATTGTATATCAGCTAATGTAGACACCCAAATGTGTCTCCCCCCTACAGCTAACCTAAAAGATTATTTGCTTCCCCGACTTTTATTTTATTTTTTTATTATTTTTTTAAGAGAGCCACATGGACAAAGTAAAAATCAATCCCAAGATTTCTTGAAATTGAGAGAGAAGCTTTGAGCACTTGTGTTATCCCTAGGTTGAATATTTCTACACCAAACAAAATTACATATAAACAATATTTAGATTTAACGAAATAAGTATAGTGGAATTTGTGCATAAAAATTGTAAAAGAAATGAATAGACTTATCAGTTATGATGTGCCTAGTAAAACACTAAAGCCATGTAACCCAAAGGCCAAAGCCATGTATTTAAAAAGTTGAACAATTATGAATTGGTGATACAACAATAATGAATTATGATAATAGGTACGAGTAATTGAATAGATGTTATTGATCTAACACAATGAAGATGACAAGGGGAAAGAAAGAGCTAATTGGGAGAGTCCTTGAAAAGCTGATCATAAGCTTCGAGCTCCTCGTAATAAACATCCCACACACATCGAACGCACCCACTTCCACAGCAATCCCCTGCTTCCGGCTTCTCCGGCGGCGTTGGCAGTTCCTTCTTCTTCGACGGCGTAGGCAGTTTCTCTTTCTCTATCTCTTTATCTTTCTCTTTCTCTTTCTCTTCCTCCGGCGTCGTCGGCTTGTTCTCGGCCATCAAAGCTGTTGTTCGTGCAAAGATGGGCGGCTTTCTGATTTGTAAATTAATTGTGCCTGGATTGAATTGGGTTTGAGCTCGATGTTGATGATACTGAACAAGATTGAATCCTCTCAGCCTCAACATGCGCAATTGCAACACCGATCCGCCGCCGTTGAAATCAAGAGGATGGGAGATTGAATTTCAATGTCTATATTTATATTTTGACCCACTTGTTATTCTCTGGACACTTGGCCGTGCTTTATTTGTTCGTCAAAAATACTCTGGCCCTTTTTTTCAAAAAAAAAAAAAAAAAAAAAAATACTCTGGGCCTATATCCTCTTGGCCTCATAAGACCCAGCCCTGATAAATATGGAATCTTAATACCAGATTTGAAATTTAATAATGTCCTCTATTTACATCACTGTTATATATTAGAGCAAGTTTACGGGTCAAAAAAAAAAAGAGCAACTTAAGACTTGGGGTGACATCATCATTTTGAGTTTTAAGATTTATACTTAAGCTTTTCCCATTTTCCTTCAAAAATCTCAAGCAAATCTCAAGTTGAGTTTCAAGACTCAACTTAAGACTTGAGATTGGAACCCATTTCACTTTTTTTTTTTTTTTTTTTTTACAGTTTTCTACATATAATATGTCAAATATTTAAGTCTTAGGGCTAAAGTGATAAATTTGTGTAAGTCTTAGTGAGTCTTAACAAGAATTTGATGACATCATTTTCAATGGGGACCACAAAAAATGATGTCACATTCAACTACTACATCCGGTCCAAATTACTCGTAACTTTGAAATATTTTATATTTCACAAATAATACTCTAAAGTTGCGAGTAATTTGGACCGGAGGTAGTATTTCTTTGGTTGACATCAAAATATGTTAAGGATAACATCAAAATGAAGTTGTTTGATTAATAAAAATAAGAGAATCTTCACTTCTAAAGAACTCACAAAATGAATGAAATTGATGTTCCATAAAAACAGAAATACCTTCTCATGCCTATAAGAGTTTTTAAGTGCTTTTTTTTTCACAACTATTATTTTCATTTTTTTTTTTTAAAAATGATTGTTATCACTCAATTCTAATCATTTTAAGAAAAAAAAATCTAATCGTTTAAGAGGAAAAAAAAAAGTCTTTTACTGTAAGATGCTTCTCCATCTCACATTAGTCTAAAACACTGGATGTATGGGAAATATTGAAAAAATAAGTTTTGTAAAGACAAGAATGCAACCATGCATGCAAGTGGCTTTAATTAAGTAGAGTTATCACTAAAAAAAAGAAGGGTGGGAGTGTGATAGAATATTTAAATTAAAAAGCTGATGAAAAGTTATGGTTTGAGTATATGAACAACATCCCATTAAAGTAGGTCATCATTCCCACAAGTGTTGAAGCATTAATACAATTGCAGCAGGTATCTTATTTCATTCTCTGTGCTCATTATTCAAAACCATGTCTTCCTTACTACGAATAGGTAACTTCATTTCCTGCTACCAACTTTTAATTAATTACTTGTGTGATCAGCTTACATTTTCATACTGTATTCGGCTTCTTCATATTATGTGACTAGCAAATACCAGGCCAATAATGTATTTGGCAACATGTTTGAATTAAGTAATCATTTACCATCCATTATTGTTGTACTGATCACACTTCCTCCGTTCCACAGAATCTATGTTTAATACTCGCTCTACTTTTTTTTTCTTAGATGTATCAAGTGTCACTTTTCATGTTTAAGTACAGTACAGTACTAATTTTAATGTCTGCAAAGTTTCCATTCTCATAACAACTACTTCTAATTACTCCACCTTTAAACCATATGCAGGGCTTTTCCATGAGGTCAGAGGAACATTTTTTTATTTGACTTCTTCCTCATTTCACAGAACTATAATAGATGCCATGAACCTTATTTTCCTGGTCTTCTTTTATTTGGTTGTTGGGCTCGCAATTTTTAGCAGAGAGCGCAAGCAAAGGAGCTTCAATAGGAACTGGTTCTTTCTAGCCGTATCAATATGCAGCACTCTTGTAAGTATTGCATATCTCAGTATAGGATCATGGGACCTTTTATCGTGTTCTGAGCAACTAGAGAAACTAATTTGGCAAATTTATCTTCTTAGGGGAGTAGTTTGGTTCTCCTTAGCTGTGTCTTTAAATGTTCAAAGGTCAGGATGGGTCAAGATTTTTTATGTACATGGTGGACATCTTCTTAGGGGAGTAGTTTGGTTCTCCTTAGCTGTGTCAAGATTTTTAAATAAGGTCTGCTTTGATGGTGGCTATTTTCCACAAGCAGCTAAAACTTTCTGCCGTGGCAAGAAAGATTCACTCAACTGGTGAGATTGTTAACTACATAATGGTGGATGCTTATCGTATGGGTGAAATCTCCTGGTATTTCCATTCAGCCTGGAGTTGTCTACTTCAGCTCCTTCTATCACTTGGAATCCTTATTGGTATCGTGGGCCTTGGAGCTCTACCAGCCTTGGTTCCTCTTGTTATCTGTGGTATCTTCAATATTCCGTTTGCCAAACGACTCCAAGAGTGCAAGGCTGAGTCCATGGCAGCTCAGGACAAGAGGTTGAGAGCCACTTCAGAGATCCTCTCTAGCATGAAGATCATTAAGTTGCAATCATGGGAAGAACATTTCCTGAAGCTCATCTATTCACTCCGAGATAACGAGTTTAAATGGCTGAGGGACGCACAACATAATGTTGCCAATGGCACTGCCTTATTTTGGCTATCTCCCACAATAATATCTTCAATGGCCTTTTGGGGTTGCTCGATTTTCAGGAGTGCTCCTTTAGATGCTGTCACTATGTTCACCATCATTGCAACTTTAGGAGTTATGGGGGAGCCAGTTGTACAGTTGCCTGCAGTTCTCTTCAATAATCCAAGCAATGGTGTCATTTCACAGGATCAATACATTTCTGCTAGATGATCAAGTATATATTACTGATGCTATTGGAAGTGGTACAATGGTAAATCCAGAGAACAATGTAGAATTACAAGATGGAAATTTTAGCTGGGATCCAGAATCTCCAACATTAACCTTGAGAGATTTATCTTTAGAGGTGAGGCCAGGTGAGAAAGTTGCAATTTGTGGGCCTGTTGGAGCTGGGAAATCTTCACTTCTTTATGCTTTACTTGGTGAAATGCCCAAAATATCAGGCAGGGTAAGGCATTCTTTTCTTCTTGTTTGCAAGTATAATTTATCCTCAAAAAAATGCTTTTCGTCTGACACTTCATGTATTTAGGTCGATGTGTTTGGATCCATAGCATATGTTTCTCAAAGTGCTTGGATACAAAGTGGAACAGTTCGCGATAATATATGCTACAGTAAGCCAATGGACAGCAGAATATATGAGAAGGCCATCAATGCTTGTGCTCTTGGTAAAGACGTCATGAACTTTAGCCACGGTGATCTGACAGAAATTGGTCAAAGAGGTATAAATTTGAGCGGAGGTCAGAAGCAGCGGCTTCAGTTGGCTCGAGCTGTTTATAGTGATGCTGATATTTACCTCCTTGATGACCCTTTCAGTGCAGTTGACGCACATACTGCAGCTGCCCTATTTAAAGTGAGCAAACTGACTCATGTTCTACTATTTCACTAATTTCAAAAAAATAAAAAGTAAAAATTGATATTTTGATGTGGTTATTGCAAAGACTAACTGCTGATGGTTTTACAGACCTGTGTCATGGGTGCTTTAAGGAACAAGACCGTAATTCTAGTCACCCATCAAGTGGAGTTTCTGTCACAAGTTGATAAAGTTTTGGTATAAAATGAATAGAAATACTTCTGTTTTACAATAAATATTGGTAGTTCTTCGTTCAAGAGCAAAGAAAGGCAACTTAGCTTGTTGTGGGGGCCTGTGCAGGTTATGAAAAGCGGTCAAATTACACAATATGGAAGCTATGAGGATCTTTTGATGATTGGAACAACATTTGAGCAGCTTGTCAATGCACATAAGAACGCAGTTACACAGTTAGGTCATTCAAGTATTGCACCAGAAAGAGAACTTCACCAGGCTACATTTGACAGACCAGTAGTGTTTTCTGACACTTGTGACGACAATAGTGACATTCCTGAGAAAAGTACACCACTGCAACTAACAGAAGAGGAGGAAAAAGGAGCCGGAGATGTAGGATACAAGCCATACTTGGATTACATATCGGCCTCAAAGGGTCTAACTGTCCTGTTTTTAAGTGTAATCTCACAGATTGGTTTTGTAGCTTTCCAAGCTGCTTCAAGATATTGGTTAGCTTTTGCGATTCAGATTCCTGAACTAAGCATGAGCACTTTAATAGGGGTTTATGCAGGACTTTCCTTCCTTAGTATAATATTTGTACACCTCAGGTCTTTGTTCACAGTTAAGTTAGGCCTTAAAGCTTCCAGAGCTTTTTTCGAGAGTTTCATGAATTCAATATTCAGAGCTCCAATGCTTTTCTTTGATTCAACTCCAGTTGGACGAATTTTGACTAGAGTAAGATGATATCTAATCTATTTATCTTCTGATTAAGTTAATGTTATCTTTCTAGTATGAATGATTTTTCCTACCTCGATCTGCAGGCATCATCAGATTTTAGCATTTTGGATTTTGAAATACCTTTTGGAATTTCCTACGTGTTGTCTGTTGCAATTGAGGTCGCAGGAATTATTTTGGTCATGGCCATGGTGACTTGGCAGGTACTCATTGTGGGAATTCTTACCTTGGTAGCATCAAATTTAATTCAGGTACTTTTTCCTGAACCATCTGTGCCTAATTATTATCTTCCTTAACTTATCATTTTTTATTGACCTTTCCTTGAAATACTTCAGAATAAGTATCTTGCTTCTGCAAGGGAGATAATACGTATAAATGGAACCACAAAGGCACCAATCATGAATTATGCAGCTGAGGCATCTCAAGGGGTGATAACTATCAGGGCATTTAAAGAGGTAGATCAGTTTATCAGCAAGTACCTGAAGCTTGTCGATACTGATGCTAAGCTATTTTTCTACTCAAACACGGCCATGGAGTGGTTGATTATAAGAATTGAGGCTCTTCAGAATATGACACTCTTTACTGCTGCTTTTCTCTTTGTTATACTTCCTAAGGGTTCTATACCGCCAGGTAGTATAATGTTTATTCACCTAATCATCTCGTTAAGATTGCATTTTACCAATTCATACCTACAATAACTGCAGCAGAGCTTAATATTTGTTTTTCTGTTTTTCTTCTTGTTCTGCAGGACTTGTAGGGCTTTCTCTTTCCTATGCTCTAACATTGAAGGCCACCTACGTCTTCATGATGCAATGGTACTGTAACACATCTAACTACATCATTTCAGTTGAAAGAATTAAACAGTTTATGCACATAGAACCTGAACCTCAAACTAACATTGAAGATAATAGAGCTCCATTATCTTGGCCCTCAGAGGGTAGGATCGAGTTACAAGATCTCAAGGTATGAAAAAAAATGTAGACAATGGGAATTCTTAGAATCCTCAAGTCTTATCTTATGCAACTCTAACCTTTTTAGAGATGCCAAAGTTCTTATTAACTTCTTCTGTTGCACAATCTCAGATAAAATACCAGCAAAGTGCTCCACTAGTTCTCAAGGGAATCACTTGTACATTCAAAGAGGGTACACGAGTAGGGATTGTGGGGAGAACTGGCAGTGGGAAAACAACACTCATAAGTGCATTGTTCCGATTAGTAGAGCCTCATAACGGAAGAATTTGTATTGGTGGCATAAACATTTGCGCTATTGGACTCAAGGATTTACGGACTAAACTTAGTGTCATTCCCCAAGAACCAACCCTCTTTCGAGGTAGCATTCGATCTAACATGGACCCTCTAGGTTTATACTCTGATGCTGAAATATGGGAGGTAAGTTTTATATCTTAAGACATACTTCAACATTTGTAATTTAATCCTATTGAATAGATAAATTTAGGACTCTTGTCAACCTATTCATCATTTTGGCAGGCACTAGAGAAGTGTCAACTTAAGATTACATTTACCAGCCTTCTGAATCAGCTGGACTCATCAGGTAAGTTCAATCAAGTATCCTCAGTCTAAGAATTGTTATTTCTTTTTCTCCCTCCTTTCCTTCTACATCAGATTGAATATTGCGTGTTTGATAAAACCATATATCTTCATAGTCGGTGATGAAGGTGAAAATTGGAGCATGGGGCAGCGCCAATTGTCTTGGAAGAGTCCTCTTGAGGAGAAACAAAATTCTTGTGTTAGATGAAGCCACAGCTTCCATAGACTCTGCAACTGATGCTATCCTTCAGAAAATTATTAGAGAAAAATTTTCTGAATGCACAGTAATAACAGTAGCTCACACTCTCACAGGGTTCCAACTGTAATAGACAGTGATATGGTTATGGTTCTTTCTAATGGTATGCTTCATGATCCTCATTCTTTGTTTACCACGAATAGCATTATACCTGAATACTGGACACCAACCATTGATATTTAGCCTCTTTAGAGCTTTCAGAATATTTTGAACTTCAGAGTTCTAATTACTGATATAGGCTGATGTGAAGAAATATGGCTGATCTAATTTGTGCAGGTGAGATGGTGGAGTATGATGAACCCTCTAAACTCATGCAAAGCAGCTCATCGTTTTCCAACATTGTAGCTGAATATTGGTCCAGCTGCAGGGGCAGCTCCTTCCAGAAAATCGAGAATGCCTCGCAACAACATACCGTTTAAGATGTTAAATCATCTTTTATGTTCATAGACAGGTAATAGAATGTTGTATTTCAAGGCTCTTCAAGCTTAAAATATTTTTTAAGAAATCATAAACTAGAGCTAGTGGTTCCAATAAACACCTACAGAGTACTTATTTAAGCAAATGTAAACTTATTTCCAGAGATATTTATTCCAGAGCACGAACATACTAAGTTACCAACTAAGTTAACAAACGCAAAGGACATACAACAAACAAAACAAATTCATCTTTATAAGCAATGAACTAATTTAATCTTTCATCAATTCAATGTTTTAATTGTGGGATGATTTCAACTTGTATTAGTCTTCTTTGGGATATCCTCTGAAGCCAAGCAAGAGAAGCAAAAGATTAAAGTAGTCGACTTTGTAACCCACCCTACAAAACTCCAACTTAAACGCGTTCCATGGAGGATACCTTGCAGACAAATCAGGAAAGTAGCCTCGGTACAGCACGGATTTCTCATGGCTAAACGCATCAAAAGAGTACTTTCCATGATATTTTCCCATCCCGCTCTGTCCTACTCCTCCAAATGGCAGCTCATCACAAATATACTACAAGAACATCAATCAAACAACCACCGTATCTAATTAGAAATAAGCAAAAATAAAAAATGGTATCATTATTTTAACATTGACTTAAGATCATGAGCATTACCTGAATTAAAACATCATTAAAAAGCAAACTTCCAGAGGAAGTTTCTGAGACTATCCGCTTTTTGAACTTATTGTTGTGTGTAAATGCATAAAGAGCAAGTGGCTTTGGTCTCATATTGATGAATTCAATACTTTCTTGAATGTTCTTCAACTGTCTCACAAAATCTTTTATCAGAAAACTTTGTACAGGATACCAAAGTAGAGAAACAAAACACTAACTTCATACTGAGAGGGAACAAAAGGAGTATATATATGTTCTTACAGTTATAATTGGCAAAATTGGGCCGAATATCTCCTCGTTCATGACCACAGAATCAAGTGGAGGATTTAGTAAGATAGTTGGCTCAATAAGCCTGCAAGTGAAGAACTCCTCATCTCATCAAAAGAATTAAGAATCTCCCATTTTTATAATAAAATCAGATGGAACTTTACTTTGGGAAGCTTTTCTATTGATGGATTTTTGTAAGAGAAGAAATTTACAAATTTTTTTCGTCGTATGAGCCTCCATGCACAATTGAAGCTGCCACTGCTGGATCCTTAAGATAATTACACACTCTGTCAAAATGATGCTTATTCACACTCCTACTGATATTTCCCAAGGTCTCTATGTTCTCCCCATAAAGTCTTCTCACTAACGTTTTGAGCAAGTCAACCTAAAACAATTATACTGATTAAATGACAAGGAACGTGGTGAAGATTTGTCTGTACAAAGTACATGGATGGAATGTATGTAATACCAATGAGGATGCAAACTTCTCCTCCACAAGCACATAATCTATAGCAATGCAAGCTTGTCCACAGCAAGCGCCCCACTTAGCAGATGTAAGCCTCCGAATAGCCACCTTACACAAATATGTTGAGTTCAACAAGATTAAATTAGACACAAGAGGATAAAGCTTAACACGAATTTCACATTCTTTTATGACTGCAATTATAGTTGAAGCCGTGACATACCTTGAGATTAGAGGAGATTGAAGAGTAATCAAAGATGATGGGGCATTTACCCCCAAGCTCTAAAGTCACAGGCGTTAAATGCTTAGCAGCTTCAGTCATCACTATTCGACCAACCCTTGGACTTCCTAATCAGATTAAGTGACATACATTGTTTAACCGAATTACAGTAGCTAGAGTTATTTCTTCATTAAAATTAGTTAGACAAATAATAATGGTAGCTAATTATTGGGAACACACCAGTGTAGAAAATCTTGTCCCATTTCTGTTGCAAGAGCTGCTGGCTAACATCAGGTCCTCCTTCAATGACCTTAATTGCAGTGTTATCCAAGTACTGAGGAATGGTGTTAGCAAGAAACAAAGAGGTCGCCGGTGCCATCTCTGAGGGCTTTATGACAACCGCATTTCCTGCAGCTATAGCTCCAATCAATGGTTCCAATGCCAAGTCTAATCATCAAAATTGAAACATCATTATAGAATCTAGTCAGTTAATTGTTATACTAGTACTAGTACGGAGTATTAAAAAACCAAAAAAGTAATGCCGAACCTAAAGGGTAGTTCCAAGATGTCATAATGAGAACAAGGCCATATGGTTCTGGTACTACTTCTCCCTTGGCAGGGAAAAATAGCAATCTAATCCCAGCCTGCACAATAAATTGCATTTAACAATTTTACGTACTGTATTATATACTTCATACTTTCGTACATGTCGTATAACAAATTAAGAAAAGAATCCACCTTTTTGGGAGCCATCCAGTTCTTCAGGCAACTCAAAGCATGGACGACAGCTTTCTTTGAAGGTCCAACCTATCAATGTTGATTAGAATTAGAATATCAAATGTTTGTCAAACAGATCAAGAGTAATGAGTTATGATTATTCTAATAAAGTACGGAGCGTGTGACATTGTCATAATTTGTCAATTGTACTAATATACTCGATTAGAATTTTAAATTTTATACAAAATATACATGTACAGGGCTATACTGATGAAATTATGCATGTAATATGATATCAATGTGTATGCCTATAATGAATGGTACAGTAGTTGGGCATTTGTGTTGGGTAGCTAATATGTGTGTTTCACGTGTTGGTGTGTTGTGGGTGCGTCAAAGGCACATGCATCATGCGTGCACTACATCCCACCTCACATGCAACAAGGCCTTTTTTTTACAACACATTACACTACAACCATTGCAAACAAACACAAAGGAACTAAATTTTCTTCATAGCATTAGTGCTGCTTTACACTATACAAGTCATGACATCATATAAATGGTAATCAAAAGAGACAAATAATTAAACTAAGCTAAATCATTTGGAGGACTATATGGATCCAGTTGTAACATACCTCATACCGCCTTCTTCGTCCCTAAAATGTGTTATATTAATATATTACCAATATATTTATGCACAATTTTGGTTAAAAATGATAATAAAAAGCTATGATTATGCAAAATATTGCCAAAACACCCCATATATAAAGATACCACTTTGTCCATACACAGGGTTGCATTAAATACATCTCCAATTTAGCAACGACAATATGTGGAAATCCACTACTGATCCATCATCTATGTAATTTAATAATCTATCATAGCAAATTCCCTTTACCTTTCCCCTCCCTTCAACAAAAAAGACAAATATACATTAATTAATATGAGCTAGTTCAATTATTGGTTAAAACAAAATTTTACCAAAACTTTACAGTAACATGCTAAAATTAGATTTTTACTAGACATCTAGACTTTAGTGAAACTTGATTATATATATTAATTAAATAATACGTATATAAAAGAGACATAAGAATGGTAAAATATGATTGAAAAATAATTTTAAAAAAGCATGAAAGATTTAAGGATAAGAATACCTCATCCTTGAAAGCTTCAATTTTGCTCTTGCCAACATCATCATAAAGTGCTTGAAAACACTTGTTTTCTTGGTCTGTAACCATTTTTAAGAGAGATTGAAGCTGTGCTTTCCTCCATTCAAAAGTCTTTGTCTTTCCACTTTTGAAGGTCTCCCTTAGCTCATCTAAGCTCTTAGTTGATCTTTGATCCATTTTCTTTAATTGTTGGTTAGTGTTTATAGCCTCGATCTTACGATGATATCATATTATATAGTACATACACTAACTTATTCTCATGTGAAAGAAAGAAAGGTTGCTTTACTTGCAAAGATAAACGTACGAGAGTTGCCGCTGAAACACCGTGAATTTCCAACTAACCAAATAAATGAGCACATTTAATAAGTGGGGGCGGCTAAACTTAACGTCAATTAAATTATCCTTGATAATTTAAGCTGTATAAACTACACTTCATTACTACCAGTACCGAGTAGCAGTATGTAGCCAGTAGGTCCATATTTACTGTTTGGCATGCCGCATGCACCCTTGACTACCCTACCGTAGATTTTTATTATTAAATGATTCTTTGTAATTTTTATTTTTCCACATCATAATATTAGATTATAAGGAGTAAGGTTTTGTAGAATGGATTACTCTAGTTTTTTCTTGTAAGGTAATCTACGACAACTCCTTTCTAGGATGGGCTCACGACAAAATTTTTTTAATCATAAATGATCTTTTATAACGGGTTTATGATGAGAATTCTGTTGTTAATGGGCTCTTTTCTTGCATTGTATTGATATAATTATGCTCATTTTAGATTGTCAGGCCATATTATAATTGGGGTATTTTTAAGTTTTGATTTATTGTAGCCAAATTGATGGAGAGTAAAGTTGTAATTGACTTGTTATAGTGTTTTTAGGAAAAAAAAAAAAAAAAGCAAATCAATATGGTTGGATGTTGGATCTGAAAAGCAAGCAGCCAAAAAGAAATAAAGGTGGTGTGGATGAATGTAACATCAAAACCATGAGGATTATAATTTAACTTAAAAGCACGAGCATAATTAAGCTTAAGCATGAGAGGGTTGTGTTTTTTTTTAGGAAATAACCCATTTATTACTTTTTCCTTGTTTAATTTTCCCATAGTACCGATTACACGTATATAGATGAGTAGCACTATTCATTACTACTTTTTTGTTGTATGTTGTTTTATTTTTGGCAAAACGAGTACCTCCTTTCTTTTACAGGCATGTTCCATCAACTACTCCTATCTATGCTTTATTTTAACAGGACGATGCTTGCTTCATAATTAAGCTACCTCTACATACTAGAGTACCTCTACATACTTTCTTTTTTATTTTGTTAATTATTTAATTTCTACTTATTTACTAATTAAGCTACCTCTTTTATGCTTTTTCCCACTGATTTAATTAAGTCTTAAGAAGATGTATGACGAGTATCAGAAGGTTGAAGGTGTTGATCTCTGGCGTAAACACTACGAGGTTCTTTATTTTTCGACCAAATTAATTACTGTAATGCATTCATCACTGTATATATAGCTAGAGCCATAGTAGTTAACGGGGTCTAAATATGATCGACGCAGCAAATGAAAGAGCGAGAGAGAAAGCTAGCTGAGGTCAATAATACGCTGCGAACAGAGATTAGGTATGGTATAGCGCTTATCACATGCAATAGTATGCAATATCATTCACCCTAACTAGCTGGTTCTATTATATGATATTGATATATATGATATATCATTCAATTCAAAAATTTCCTAATACATATTTTATTTATAGCCGAAGGATGGGAGGAGATCTAGAGGACCTCACTATAGGAGACTTGCGCAGTCTTCATCAACAGATGGATCAAGCTTTGGATCTTATTCGTAATCGAAAGGTAATTTTCTTTTTCAGTTAATCAAATATCAAAGTTTTATTTCTTATATAACTTAGCTTAGGAGAGTAGTCTTAGACACCTAGTGGTACACCAAATACATATGGAGTACATACATAAGAGACCTTTGATTAAGTAGATATCTAGTGGAATTTCAAAAGATCGATATTATGTTTACATCTCAGTTATTTATAACACTTGATTAATTTGAAATCGACTTATAGTTGATCTGCTTTAACCTGCCTGATTGTGATCTCTTGTCTTAATTATAAAACAATTATTTGACACTTTATAGTCACTTGTGATCTGTACCATAAATAAATTCAGGTCTCCAACTTTGATACAAAACTTTTATAAAAGTGAATTTGTTGCTTGCTTCATAATTTTATGTAAACTAATTAAATTTATAAAAATGCAGTATCATGTCATCAAAAATCAAACTGGGACTAGCAAGAAGAAGGTTAGCTGTATATTTATTTATGTACCCCTGCATTATCTACTGCTTTAGCTGTAGAATAATATTAGCTATTTATTTTCCATTTTGGAAATTATTTGCTATTTAGTTCATTATATATAGTACCTACAGTAGTCATCTAAATTATCTAATACTCATTTACATCCTTATATTATTTTATTCAGGTTAAGAGCCTTGAGGAAATTCATGGAAACCTTGTCATGGATCTTGTAAGCATATCTTCGATAAAAAAAAAATTCTAATAATGCATGATGAATATATCAGTTATAACTAATGGTTCTATTTGGGTTTGATGATTGAAATGAAAGGAAACGAGATTTAGGGCCCCGGGATTTGGTATAGCAGATGATGATCAGGGTAACTATGAAGCTGCTGCTGTGTATTCAGACAATGGAGCAGCAGCCAACTTATTTGCTATGAGTCGCCATCCTCGACATTCATAATCTTCAGCAGGGAGGAAGGTTAGGCTACAGCAATGTCCATGACTTGCGTCTTGCTTAGGATCAAGATCCTCAGTGTGCATGCATGGTTCAACAATTCGATCAATGTTAATTTTTCAATGATAACAATTAAGCTCAATTATGTATGTAGCTGTAATATTGTACGAAGTAGTAGTTTGAGAGATTTTGAATCATGGCATAATAGTCCTTTTAATTATGTTAATATTCAATTAAGAATTTAATATGAGATGATTCCAAAGGCAGTGTTAATAAGACAAAATCTGGGTCAAATAGCCGCATTTAGTCATCGGCTACTGACAAGAAAAGGGTAATAGGTTAAATTAGGAGGCACTAATTATATTTCAAACAAGAGTTTAGTGGTTGCCCCGAGAAAGCTCAAAGCATTGCTTAAGAGTTTGCAGCAGGTACATACCTTGGTAACAATTACAATTACAAATTTCAAGTTGAAGGTATGTCTGTTTTCTTGATATTCAAACTATAGTACTATTATATATATAAAAACCAAATTATACGAAAGTAATATAAGTCTAGAGTTGTTACCTAGCGATCCAAATGTGCCAAGTGATGGTAATTGGAGATGAGAATCCTCCATAGTTCCAAATGTTTGCCCTGCAAATGAATTTAATTATAAATCCAAAAATCCTATAAAACAAGCGAGTACATGAGTATTAGTAGTGTTAGGGGTACCAAATTTCAGGGACTTGAATGTATCATGTATGCTACTCAGAAATACTCGTATGCATTAAATGATTGTCTTCAAAATTATTCCAAGCAATTTGCTTCTTATTGGTAGGTTTTCATTAATTATTTTTGTAATAACATTTGTAGTCCAGTACTGTATACATTAAACACTTTGAGTATACTATAACAGAAGATAACCACCAATCCACCAGTCCGGAGTCATTATGCCCGCTTAATATTGTCGTTAATTTGTTACAGATCTGAAATATGATGCCCCTGGATGATACATTTACTCATTTTTTATTTCAGTATATTAAACAAAAGTACATAACAAAATTATAAAGGTAGTGGTAGCTTAAACAAGACCCAACCCAAAAATGGTACCAGTAAAATACTTAGAAAATTAAGGGAGAAATGAAGTGAGTAAAAAAAAAGTGAAGAGAAGTTGCAAATGGATTGAGGAATGAGCACTAGAGTGTAGAGCAGGCATTGGCATTCATTCAAAAATGGTTTCTCTCTCTTACGTAGTTACATTACATAAATACATACGCTCCCTCTTTAGTCTTTAGTCTTTATCTAGGGAGTATTTATTTATCTCTGACAGCACCCGTGAATCCAATCCCCAATCCCCCACTTTTGTCTAGTATTATTAACCCAGGAATCCCCTTTATCTGTTTACTCATTTCTCAACTTGTTCTTGTTGATAATGGGGAATCCTGTTCCGGTAGAATTAAGCAGCAGTAGTGTGTTATTAGGTTTGTTGGCCCTTTCAAGCTTGTTCTACAATGCAGCTTCCACAACTTACTGGAGAGACATCCTTGTTTTGAAGCAACTCAAACTCGGAATAGACCCAGACTCAGTGAGTCCTGGTTCATGCATCAGCTCCTGGGACTTCTCCCATGACCCCTGCGACACCCTCTTCTCCGATAAGTTCACCTGCGGCTTCACCTGCGACACCCTCCCCTTCCCTTCACAAGTCAGTCGGGTCACTGAAATCGCTCTTGACCAGGCCACTTACTCCGGCACCATCTCCTCCATTTCTTGGAACCTCCCGCTTTTGCGATCCCTTGACCTCTCCGGCAACAACTTCTCTGGCCCTATCCCTGCTTCTCTCTCTAACCTCACTCGCCTCACCCGACTCATCCTCTCTACCAACTCACTCTCCGGTCCTATTCCCGACTCCCTGTCCCGACTCACCCACCTCCAAGACCTCCTTCTCGACGCCAATGCTCTCACTGGTCCCATCCCCCCCAGCTTTTCCGAGTTGCTCAATTTGAAGAGGTTGGATATTCAGGGCAATCAACTCACCGGCGAGCTCCCTGACCTGAGTCCGCTCACTTCCCTCAACTCCCTTGATTGCAGCCATAATTCATTCTCAGGTCAACTTCCACCCAATCTCCCGCCTTCTCTGCTGGAGATATCAATGAGGAACAACAACCTTGGAGGACCTTTACCTTTAAAAATAGGAAAGCTGCCATTTTTACAAGTTCTAGACCTTAGTTACAATCAACTGAGTGGCTCTGTCCCACCGAGTTTCTTCACTCACCCGAGTCTCCAGCAGCTGTCTCTCTCCTACAACAACCTCACGTCAGTTGAGGTGCCCACTGGACTCGGAACTCAGTCAGGACTCATAGCGATTGACCTCAGTAACAACCACTTGACTGGGCTGTTGCCGGGTTTCATGGGCCTCATGCCAAAGCTCTCAGCTCTATCGCTGGAGAACAACACCTTCATGGGAATGATACCAACCCAATATGCATTCAAAGCGGTTTGGCCACAGCCTAGAATCGCCCCATTTCAGAGGCTATTATTGGGTGGGAATTTCATATATGGCCCTATACCCGACCCGCTCATGAAGCTCCACCCAGGTTCCAGCCTTATTAGTTTGGTCAATAATTGTTTGTTGGTGTGTCCGAACACCCTTTTCTTTTGTCAAGGTGCCAATCAAAAGTCTTTGCTGGACTGTAGAAACAACATTGGCCCTGTTATTCCTTGAAAATCATCTATATTAATTATGATTTATGGATTATTTTGCTATATTTGTTCTAGTGTAGACTCTTTTATTTTCTGATGTCTTTTTCTTTTCAATTAATCAAGGTCAAAATAGACAACTCTATAGTTTAATTCGACACATTTTTCAGACAAAAAGATAAGAGTGTAGTGTTAGTACCAAGTATAAAGGGTTTTATATTTTGAGGAGTTGTAGAGAATGTATGGACAAAATTTTAGCATTTTTTTTCCCACAAACTTCATAACAACAATCACTTCATTCTTGCGGAGGATTATGATTATAAGGGTTACAATTGTTTAAAAAAAAAAAGAATGAGTAGTAGGTTAAGTTAGGCAATGCCGTACAGGATGGCCAATGGTACATGCACGCACGGCGCAGCCCACATTCTGTCAACATCCCCCTTGAAAAAATACTGGTAAAGTGGAGTGGTAATGAAGTACTGTATATATTGAAAAATGGAGAGTGAACAAATTGTTAGGCTTAAATTAAAATTAAAAATGAACACATATAATGGCATGTGGGCTCATTTCTAGAATCTAATCAGGCCCAATTTGAGCCATGTTAGCTTAATCCATGCCCAATTTACATAAAGAAACCCCTATTATCATGTTAATATAGTACGGAGCATTCATTATTCTTCCCCAACTAACCAAGTATGTGATCATTTATTTAATTGACATCAAATCACAAGGGCACGTGATATGGAAATCAAATAACTTACGAGTAGATGATTTCAGGTTTTGATGATCAACTAAGTTATGTTAATAAGTTTATGGAAATTAAAAGTCCCATATGATTACATAGACATAGTAGTGTATAAATGAAGTGAAGAAAAGAGTTAATTTGATTTATCTTATCATAATATCATACCTTCTCCTTCAGCGATGCAGGATAGGGGGTGCAGGTCTTTTAAGATTCTAACAATCCAGAAAAAAAGGTGGACAACTTTCCCAAATCCCAATAATAGTGGTAACTCATCCCACATGTTAGTTAGAGTTGGGCACGTGATATGAATACCTGTTGCGGTGTGAGAAACTCGTAGCTCAACGTAGCGTACTCTCAACTGATTGGGGCTGAAATGAATAAAGCTGAAATGAAAGAAGGAAATTGGAAATTGAACTAACTAAAATTAAGTTGAACAAAACAGCCCTTAGTCGGCCAGTCATGTTAAGAAACTACAGCCCAAACCCAACCTCAATATAAATCTAATCAATCAAGCCGTTAGTTTAAAGGATATAACTACGCAGATAATGATGTCATAACATAGACATAATAATACTACAACGTAACAAGATATTTGGATAATAGCTTAATAATGGAGCATATGTCAAAAAAATGAGCTGTAACTGTAAGTCAAAGTCAATTACATGGAACACCGAATTTACCACTTGCTTCATTCCCATGATTAAAACTTGCTCCTATGATCCTATCTCAACTTCCAAGTTCCAAGCAATATGGCCCGGCTGATTCATTCATATTTAACGTGCTCATGCGTCATGCCCCAACTCACTGTTTTATAATGACATGCTGACGTGCCAATGGAGGTCTAAGGAGCCTTCTTTCTTTGACCCAATATCACATTACTACCTGTTTTTTGTAAAACATACATCACTAAAATTAGATGTCAACTACCTTATTTGGGTTAAGACTTTTGAGGTAATACGGCACCACATATGACTTAGGGTCTGTTCTCATATGCTAAACAAAGCTGAATTGAAAACAAACGTATGAGAATAGACCCTTAAATTGTACTACCTCCGCTTTTTTTTGTTGACACATTTCTATCATCACGCTAGCCAATGCATGTTTTTAATGCTTAATATCTCTAATTATCAACATTGTAAATTATAAAAAAATAGATATTAATAAAATATACATTAAGAAGATTCAAACAAGATCCTACATGACTATATTTTATTGTATCTATAAGTCACAAAATCGAGTCAAAGTGTAATGTGTGAATAGTATAAAAGTCAAACGATGTCAACTAAAAAAAAAACGAAGGTAGTATCTCTCCACATCAAATACTTTCATGCCTATCTATACAACAAAATACCAACAATTAAACAACTAGGTAGCATTATGTTTAGATTGCGTGTACAAGTAATTACAGTATTACTACAAGATTCATCAATCCCTATATTCAAGCTTAAGTTTTACACAGAAAGCAAGGACATTAGCCGTTATTCCATTTATTAGCTTGTCCATCAAACTAAATACAAAGTACAATTACTGAATTACTCAACTAGCTACTCTATAAGTTAATCCCTTAAAACCCATATACTTGTATAATATACTACCACTGTCTGCAGAAAATTAAAATAAGGATACTTCAGTATAGTACTACCAGTTACTACTAGAATCCTACACTGCTAATACGAGTAAAATAAAAATCATAGTTTAAAACTTAATTTTATATCTTTTATTGACCAGCTATTTCAACGGAAACCACCACCATCATTGATAACAACACCTTGTATGCAAACAAAGTCGTACTTTTCAACCCCAGTTTGCATTATAAAAAGGAACCCATGCATGGTCTTCTTTCACCATTATCCATTCATTGCTCCTTGCCAAAATCAACCACATTTTTAGCAATCATGCAAATATTTACAATTTCTTTCCCCCTCATTTCCATTCTTATCTTCACTAGTACATTCTACTCAACATTTGTAGAATCCTGCAATAACATAGACAAAGAAGCATTGCTCGATTTCAAGCATCACATCACCAATGACCCATCAGGGCTACTCAAAACTTGGGTCTCCAAAACAGACTGCTGCACTTCTTGGGCAGGTGTGGACTGTGATCATGCCACGGGAAGGGTAGTTAATGTCTCAGTGTCTGGTCTCCAATCTGGGGACGACTTCATCTTGGATACCTCTATGACAGGTACGCTCTCTCCATTTCTTGGCAACCTTACCGTGCTCCAACTCCTTGATCTTAGCAACAATAAGGAGCTAATTGGTCCCATCCCACCTGAACTAGGCAAGTTGTCACATCTGACCCTTCTTTTTCTAGACACAAATAAGCTAAACGGTTCCATACCCACTTCACTTGCAAACCTTCATAGCCTACAAAAGCTATACCTAAGTGACAATAAACTCTTTGGCTCCATACCCAACTCTATGTTTCAATCAATGCCATCCTTATTGGAATTGGGCTTATCCGGAAATCAGTTATCCGGACCAATGCCAGCATCGATTGAGAATTTGCTTAAACTTACTAAGCTTGACCTTAATACCAACAATATCTCTGGTAAGATTCCAATGGTAATTGGCAAGCTAAAAACCCTTGCATACATAGATATGTCCTCGAATGATATCAGAGGGAGTATACCAGATTCTATTGGTGAACTTTCTCGGCTAAACCTTTTATATCTAAATGATAACAAACTTACAGGACCCATTCCTTCATCCATAGGCCGACTTACTTCTTTGCAATTTCTCAGGCTTTGGAATAATAAGTTGAGTGGTGTTTTACCAAATTCCATCGGGAATCTTCCCCAAATCCAGAGGATGTACTTAGATAACAATATGATCACAGGAAAATTGCCATCAAGTTTAGGACATCTTAGTATGCTAACCGACATGTCCTTTGCAAACAATCACTTTGTAGGCCAAATCCCATCTACTTTTGGCAATCTCAAGAACCTCACATTACTGGATTTGTCTGGAAATCAGCTTGTTGGCCCCCTGCCGCCACAACTTGCTCAACTACAGCTGTTACAGACACTTACCTTGTCTTTCAATCCACTAAGGCTGGTGACAATACCCAGTTGGATCTCCAAGTTAAACCTCTTTCAGCTAAATTTAGCTGGGACAGGGCTCAAAGGGCAGCTTCCCCAGTGGCTATCCTCCACACAGATTACTTATCTAGATTTATCTAGTAACGAGCTCACAGGGAAGTTGCCTTCATGGATAGGGAATATGAGTGGTTTATGGTTCTTTAATATATCCAACAATGGATTCTACTCTGTCATTCCAGTAGAATTTAAGAAGCTCTCGAGCCTCCAGAACCTTGATCTTCACTCAAACAAGTTCTCTGGGCCATTACAAATAATTCTCACACAAGGGTCTTACACCAATATCGATGTGTCTGGTAACATGTTCACAGGCCCACTCGATATAAACATAGGTAATAAGCCCACCATGAACTCTATCACTTCCTTAATCTTATCGAATAACCCATTAGGAGGATCCATACCAAAGTCGATAGGGATATTAACTCGACTCCAAGTTCTAAAAATGGTGGATAATCATCTATCAGGAAGAATACCCGAAGAACTTGAGAATGCCAAGGAATTGACAACGATTATGTTGTCAAGGAATAGCTTAAGTGGAAGTATTCCAAGCAATTTGTTGAATCTGAGGAGCCTGCAAGTATTTGATGTGTCGAAAAATAAACTAAGCGGGGCGATTCCTCCGCACAAGACTAACATTCCTGCCTCTGCATTTTCAGATAATGCAGGGCTTTGTGGAGCTCCGCTTCAGTCTTGTAAGCATTGATACTTGATTGTGGTCCTTTTGTCAATCAAGTATTTACATTTCATTTAGTGTTTTTTTTTTTTTTTATTTAAAAAAAAATTGTTATAATCAAGTTTATGTAGATGTAATTTTCAAATGTATCTTTTTATTTTTCAAAATTTCCAACCACAATACAAAGTGATTATCCATTTAAGAGCAAAGAACTGTAAGGCTAATGAAATTAGGACATAGGAGCTATTAGTAATGTTTATTTGCAGGTCAAAACGTCTTGCCATATATGAATTCATAATCTGTCTACAAAAAGCTGTTAATAATACAGATTATATTGATCCATGGCTAATACTTGAATACCTTATATCCAAATGTTAACCTTATGTCCTATCAAATTCGATGATAGGACTGTCTTGATCTCACATGTTATAGACCATTATTCAACTCTTATAATTAACCTTACCATATATTCAATCCAAATTGACTTAATCTGCTCGACTGAATTGCAATCGACTATTGTTTTAGTGATTACTGTATTCTCTCAGCTTGTGCTACACTTAGGATTGGCTTCATTTAGGACAAGTCCAGATCCTATTTATTACTGGAAGGAGAGTAGATTCAATGATTCATTCCTTTCCTTATCAACCTTACCTATCTTCAACTCCCTCGATCTTAGCAAAAACAAGAAGCTAAGTGGTCTTCTTCTGCCTGAATTAGGCAAATTATCAATTTAAATTTCCTCGAAATAAATCAGCTAAAAGGTTCGGTACCCACAACTCTAAGTCAGCTGATCAGCTCCATGAGCTTAAAAGGTTATACCTTAGTGACAATGCCTCTCTTCGACACCATACCCAGCTCTAGTTTTTATCAATAACACCTCTATCAGAATTGGGTATCCTAATTCTATTGTAATAATCATCATATCAGTACGCTTGACTTAGCAAGGGTTTGAAATCCTTAGAATTCAAATTTTGCAAATAACAAATTACGGAGTACAATATTTAGATTTTACAGCAAAGGGAAAACGAACATTAAAAGTAAAATTAGGGATGCACATACTTACTGGAAAAGAAGAAATGCATCGCATCTATCTTCAATGTTGAATCTGAAAATGGAAAATAAACACCACCCAAAGAGTGTAACTTAAATAAAATTAAGAATGCAATCGAATTAAATTTCATCCAATACCTAAATTTGTTGGAAGTTTCCAAGCGATAAAACGGAGAAGCAAAGACCTTCAAAACTCAGACAAGTGACAGAACCTCTATGCTTTGAAAACATTGCTACTTCCGGAGAATGACAATTTTTTAGATGCTTAAAAAATGGCAAAGTAAGCTTAAAAAATCAAAAGTATCCAACCCGAAACGACTGGTGACCTCACCGACCTTATTGACATGTCTAGTTGTAGACTTGTAGGTGGAACTGGTAGTGCAATTAAAACTAACTAGTAATGTAACAAGTCTATAGCAAAATAGCAAAGCAATGGTCCAATATCGGGCTCAAGCGGTTCAAACACCAAAAAAAATTAAAATTATTATGGACTAATTGTGCCACCACAATTGGTTGCAACCAAGATCAGACTAGGACTAGGGATGTCAGTGGGGCGGGGATGGGTCTAGGTTTGGCGGGTGGCAGAGCGGGGATAGGGATAAAAATCATACCCGCTATGGATGATGGGGCGAGGGTGGATTCTAAGCTATACCTGCCCCGCCTGACCCGCCCCCACCCCCACCTTATACCCATCCCGTAGCTATATTGTACTAGTAATATACCATAAAGAAATTCCAACAAAGTATGGACACAACTCTCTACATTTCATGATTCTTTTGAGCACCCAACTGTAATTGCCAGGTGCCTTATTGTTCCACCAGTCTTCTCCATGGCACTTTAGGGGATTGAGGTCTCATGTGATTATACAGGGCTTTGATACTCCATTTGCAGATCCATTTGTTACATTTCATTCACAACCCACAATAATTAGTTATTAAAGTTCTAATTTGTTTGAAATTGAGAATCAATTAATCTTGATTAACGTTCTTGTAAGCCTAAATTCTTAGGCATCATGGTTATCATAACTACTCATGATCATGGTTATTTTTAGATGATGATGCTTGCTGAGGATGTTGTTGTTGCTGATGATGATGATGATAATGATGTATGATGATGGTGATGTATGATGATGATGATTTATGATGATGATGTATGGATTTTATGGCGGATTCTTTTTTTTTTTTCTTTTTTTCTTTTTTTAAAAAATGTTTTATGCGCATATCTTTTTATGTTTTATGCGGAAAATGGATCAAATTATTTTCTGGGAAATTGGATCAAATTATTTTATGGAAATTGGAACAAGTTGTTTCTTACAACTTTGCCTCTTTAACTTTGTCTCTCACTAAGTAATGGGCTTCTCACGTTGAAGTGTTGAACACATAACTTTTTCATTTTTTAGAAATAAAATACGGTATGTTAATTGGAGTGTTTAATAATGTAATGATAAAGTTTCATAACCAATGGCGCCAAGTAAGTTTAGAATGAGCGCTTACGTAAAATTGTTTTTAAATGTGTGTTTGTATATGTCATTAACAATTAATAATTTTCTATTTATAAAGAAGTTTATTAGGCCCAAGTAGCTTGCCATTATAGTGCTTCAAAATGAATCAGGCCCATTTAGTGTTTATTAATGCTATAGCTATGATGTCTCAAATTCCCAAAATATACATAATCTAATGTATTATGCACATTATATATTGTGGCATTTACATTTTACTACTTGACTGCAGTGCGAGGATTAGACATGTGAGACACCCATAATGGGGGTGAAGACTTTGGCGAGCGGGGGCAGTGCGAGGTCCGCACCGACAAGTCCGGGACATGTAAGACATCCTCCCGGGACTGAGGGTTAGACATGTAAGACACCCTCCCGGGACTGAGGGACTGAGGCTAGTTGATCACAAGGGATCCTCGAGCACCTATTCTCGACATTTGCCCAATCCGAGTCTCCATCATTCAACGAGTACCCGCACACCCGAAAGGATTCATCGACCAAAATGACTTAATTAAAGGGTTCAGCAAGTCCTGTTGTCCAACGTTAGCCCTCAAACGCCCTTACGGGGACATCGGGCTCGCTCGAACCCCCCTCCCCACTCCCCCAAGAGGCCTAACGAGTAACATCGTACCACAAGTTGTGTCCGTCCTCGTCATCCGACGCACGGCGCACAATGGAAGATATTAAAGAGTTAAGGATGAAAAAAAATTATCAATTAGGTCACAACTGGCTATTCCACTTAGGATTTTCCCATCAGTAAGGAATCACCTTGTTAGAGACAAGGTAATAACTCGGGTTATTACCTTTTATAATCAGTTAGGAATTTGCAGACACATTGGAGGAAAATTGAGTTTTGATCTTATAGCTGGATCACTATCTAAAGTGAAAAATTCAGGAAGGTTTTCGAGGAAGAGTACCTAAGCTGAAGTTCCAAACTCTGCCAGATTGTCTCCCCGGTAGCATTTGAAAGAAGAATAAGATTTCCAATATTTAAAATCTGAGCTACTATGCACATCAATGTGCATTGATGGCAACAATGAGTGTGAAGGATGTTCCAAACTCTGCTAGATTGTCTCCCCAATAGCATTTGAAAGCAGAATATCTAAAAGCTGTGTGAAGGATGTTCCAAACTCTGCTAGATTGTCTCCCCAATAGCATTTGAAAGCAGAATATCTAAAAGCTGAGCAACTGAATTATTTGCCTAATCATTAGATATATTTGATGACAAAAGATATTGTTCTGTTCATCTAGGGCATGAAGATTACTATCCTCGGAAACTTTGAGCACCCCCAAAAGAAGTATTGCGTAGGGTCCCTCTATGAGCGTGGGGTTCCCTTAAGCGTGGGGTCCCTCTATAAGCGTGGGGTTTCCTTGGGCGTTGGCCCCGCCCCTATATAAGCGTGGTGTCCCTCGGGCATGGGGTCCTCCCTAAGGCGTGGGGCTTATTAGTTGGGCGTGGGGTCGGTTGGTTGGGTGTTGTGGTAGGTATGTTGGCGTGGGGTTGGTCCTAGGGCGTGGGGTTGGTTCGTTTAGGGTTTCTCCTTGGCGTGGGGTTCTTCCTTAGGCATGGGATTTCAAGATGGGTGTGGGGTTTCTTCCTTGAGAGTGGGGTTCTTCCTTGGTCATGGGGTCCTCTTTTAAGCGTGGGTTTTGAGCTTAGGCGTGGGGTTTCAGGATCGGCGTAGGATTGATACATTAGGCGTGGGGTATCAGGATGGGCGTGGGGTTATTCCTTGGGCGTGGGGTTTGAGTTTAGGCGTGGGGTTCTTCCTTGGGCGTGGGGTCCTCTCTTTAGGCTTAGGGTTTGAGTAACGTCGTGGGTTTCTTCCTAGAGCGTGGGGTATGAGATTAGGCGTGGGGTTGGAGTTTGGGCGTGGGTTTCATCTTGGGCGTGGGGTTTGAGCTTGGGCGTGGAGTTTTGAGCTTGGGCGTGGGGTTTGACCTTTTCTTCATTGGGCGTGGGGTTTCTTTCTAGGGCATGGGGTTCTTCATTGGGCGTGGGGTTGATACAGTAGGCGTGGGGTTTGAGTTTTGGGCGTAGGGTTGATACAGTAGGCGTGGGGTTTCTCCTAGGGCGTGGGGTTTCATGATGGGCGTGGGGTTCTTCCCTGGGCGTGGGGTTTGAGCTTAGGCGTGGGGTTTCTCCCAGGGCGTGGGGTTTTATGATGGGCGTGGGTTTCTTCCTTGGGCGTGGGATTTGAGCTTCGGCGTGGGGTTTCTCCTAAGGCGTGGGTTTCTTTCTTGG